>NC_134363.1:139738171-140038171 GCF_048569485.1 Anomaloglossus baeobatrachus | reverse complement strand
GTGCCCCTGAGCCACTCAGGGCACTACAGGGAACTGCATCCTCCCGGGGATGCAGGACTTACCCCCTCGATCCTGTAACACCAGTGCTAGCAACAGCAACACACACCTAAATTCCCAGTTCACACACCACACCAGGGGGCACTGCTAGTCAAATAAGGGGAGGCCACGCAGTGGGCAGAGCTTGACCAGGGAACTAGACAGCCTGGTGGGAGTGGACAAAAAGGAGAACAGTGGTGCACAGTGAAGTGCACGGACGTGCCTTGAGCTGGGTGTATAACGGTGACCCGGGGGCACAGGAGTAAGGTCGCCAGGGCAGGTACGCCGAAGTACCACTGGGACCAGAGCACATACGAGGTACAAGGCCCTAGGTCAGGCGACAGTTTTAGATGGCCTGGCAATTCCCTGCATGGTGAGGGCACCTCCACGGGCCTCACTGACCTTACAGATCCGGGAGCATCAGCAAGAAACCGAGGATCGGGGTTCGGACACATACCTCCCCACAGGGTCCACACTGCCCGCCGTACGGAGAGAGAGACTATTACCACCAAAATCGGGCCCCAAACCGTTGCAAGCTATGGGGTCCCAACCACACTGAGAGTGTCGGGGATAGAGCACCCAGGTCACCAACTGGCACTGGCAACATGGGGACCGGAACCAGCACCCAAGGGTCCACAGTGAATAAGCACTGTTGAATACAATCTATGGACTGGCCTCCCTCATTATTGCATGATACATCTCCCTGGCTCAGCCCTACCTGCGGAGGGCCTACCACCACAGCTGCCACTACCACCAGCTCTGGGAGTACCCAACTCAGCAGCGGCGGTTCAACAATTATAACCGCAATCCGCAGGTGGCGTCACATGAACATTAACTGTTATCTCCCCTGTAAATACTCTCTTTATAAAAAGCACCCACGGCATGGGAATGGGCAACGACCACCATAGTGACATCCCCAATTGTATATACTGCCCGGGACCGAGTACCCCATTCCCTGGGCGACACACTTTTCCCCCTGTGTGTCCTCCTTGTGTCTTCTAGAATTGTTTAGTGGGGTTGACAATGAGCTCATCCCATCCATTCCCTATTTAGGGCCCAGCACTAGGGACACCTAGGGTCAGGTATCCGGGTCAACGCAGAGGTTCTGCACCTATCTAGGGTGGTGAGGGACCCCAGGGACCAACAGTAGGTTCGGTCAGGGGTCACCATCTTGCCTCTCCCTAGACACAGGGTTTCCCTTCCCTTTCACTGTGCACTTGGTACTTCCCCGTACTTAGTGTGACAAGTAGTGGAACTAGTATCTTGCTGGCTTACTCGCTAGCCAGGGTAGGTAAGTTCAGGGTCAGCAAGGGCCTAGGCACATAAAGGAAGGACCTGTCTAGGGACGTTAGGGAGTTTAGGGATCAGTTACAACTGAATGGGAGGTGGTGACCCCTTTTCACTTCTCCCTATTGCCAGGGCCTCCCTCTCCATCTTCCCTAGTTTTCTTTCTGTGTTGTGCCACACGCCTGGTGTTCCCTCTCCCCGGAGTGACACAACTCACCTTTACTGTATTATATTGGTAGCTCTTCACATCATGAAATAGCTGCACATTTTCCCTTGTATTACTGATGGTTTTCTTCTCAAAACTAGCTCTCTTGATGAAATAAGATTTTTAGTCTATTTCAGATTTTTTTCAAGGAGGATAAGTCTACTTTGCTCTATGTCCAAAGTTCCACATCTAGGAAGGAGAGGAACAAGGAGGAGGAGCAAATGTCATCAGGAGGTGGAGTCAATGGTAATGCGGGGTGGAGCCACAGCCTTGGGCAGATAGGCAGTAATAGTTTAATAGTCATACAGATAGGCAATGTTAGATCTGCCCACACAGAATGTGATGAGGTTGACAACAATATCAGGAGAAGCAGCATAGTGTGTACCAAACAAGAGTCTTTGCTGTCCCCTGAGGTTTAAAGTGCATTTATACTGAAATATTATTTTGAGTAAAGACATTACTGGATCACACCCCTTCCCCTAATATTGATTCGTTTTAATGTGTTTTTCACTTGTTGATTTTGTTCAACAAATTTTATGTTATGTTTAAAACCTGTTGGGGTGGTATACCCTTGTGTATATTTTTTTAATAATTGATGCTAACTTTCCTGCTGCCTTAGACTAAATTGGAATTGTGCCCCTCCCAAAAGTCCAATGTAAACCTGCAGTGAATAATTGGAATTTGTTAAATTTTGGGTGATTTTCCTTTTATAATGTTCATTCATTATTATTTAGCCCCCTAGGGGACTTGACTCTAAGATAGTCTGATTGCTTATACTATATACTGCAATACTACCATTATTACAGGAAAACATTACCTTAACCACCATCAGAACATGAATACAGCATCTGAACATCATCAGTACATGAATATATTACTATATTACTGAAACCATAAAACCATTGTCAGTATAAGAATACAGCACCAGAATTACCATTCGAACATGAATGGATAATAAGAACCATCATCAGTACATGAATAGAACAACATAACCACCATCAGTAAGGAATACATCACCAGAACCACCATCAGTACATTAATTCAGCATCTGAGCCATCATCACTACATGAATACGCCATCAGAGCCACCATCAGTACATGAATATATCACGAGAATCATCATGAATACATCACCACAACCACCATTAGTACATGAATACATCCCCAGAACCATCATTAGTACATGAATATAGTACCAGAATCGCCATCAGTACAGGTTACAGCTCCAAACCCATCATTAGTATATGAATACACTACCAGAACCATCATTAGTGCATGAATACATAACAAGAACCACAATTAGTGCATGATTGCACTACCAGAACAATCATCAGTACATGAATATAGCCCAGAATCACCATCAGAACAGGTTACATCATTCTCTCCCTGAGTTATATAACATCTGCATTTGGTCAACCAGAGTCAATAGTAACATGCAACTTGCAAAGGTGTATTGCCTCCCAGCACTAGAATACACAACCAGTCAGGACCTCTACTTTCATGAAATATGCTGGGGCGCCAGAGATGAATACCTCTCCCATGGCTACCACCCCACACCACACTACACTTGGCAAAGTCGGCAGGATAGAGCCTTGCATCCGGAAGAGCGGAATGATTCGGGGAAAATTCCAGTTACATGGAAGATGGTGACCAATACGCAGTCTACGATGGTGCTGAGCAAGAACTCCAAAATGGTGATAAATGGTACAAAAAGAGGGTCCCACCCATCATGGACATCGAAGACATGAAAGAGAGCAAAGATCCCCCCAGCCCTCCAGAGGTTACGCCTACCAAAGGGAGTTTAGAGACTGGAAGTGCCTGCCCACAGTAGGGAGTGCACGCCCCAGTACGGCAAAGTGGAAAGAGAAGGCCTGCAGAGTGCCTTATGATACAAGAAAATGGAGGCAGCATTAAAGAAACGTGATGGTGAGCCGAAGAGAACCCCGATGTGTCGCTTATAGTTTTAGTTGCATTTTTGTCTACAAGACTCAAAACAGTTGAATGCAAAAAAAGAGACAACCAGCTGAATCCTGGTGGCAATATTTGAGATTGTCATCATCCATCCTTACTGGTGCACTTCTAGGTTGCAACATCACATACAACTTGGGGTTAGATATGGTGAAGTTTTTTTTTAAAAAAAAATTAGACATTTATTTTTACCATATTAGATTACTCTTTTAAAAACTTGATACATTTCTTTAAAACTTAATCAGTATGTCTCGCTGGGATCAGCCGGAGACAACACCCTGAGGATTTCATCTGACTTAAGTAGCTGTGAAGTATGTTTTGTTTTTTTTAATGGTGATTCGATTATTTTTTTGTCATGATATAGCATACTGAAAGCATTGCTCGTCTAATAAAAAACATCTCCACATAAAAAATGTGTCTGCCAATAATCATAGCAGGAAAGGAATTGGGAAATAGAAAACACTCATGAGTTTGTCATTAAGAGAAGTCATAAATGTGAAAATCATTGCTCTAATCACAATATTGCGGGCTCTGATGAATGAAGAGGATGAAGGTTTTATTTCAGGAAACATTATAAAAACTTTTTAGAAATGTGCAAAACTAAAAGGGGTAACTGAAAGCTCCCGAAACCCAATGCAAACTCTATAACCGGATACGGGATTATTATTTGCTATTTATTTATAATAATAATATGTAAATAAAGTTAGTTTCATTCATCAAAAAAGCAGCACAAACACAAAAAATGCAGCGGCTTATTTCTTTCTATAATGAAAAAAGTAGCAAAAACGCTGAAAGAATTGACCCAATGCCAAACGATATAAACAACACAGCTACGATAACGATAACGATAAAAGCAACACAGCTCCTCACGCTGTCAACACCATGTCAACACCATCCCCACTGTCAAACATGGTGGTGGCAGCATCATGGTTTGGGCCTGCTTTTCTTCCGCAGGGACAGGGAAGATGGTTAAAATTGATGGGAAGATGGATGGAGCCAAATACAGGACCATTCTTGAAGAAAACCTGTTGGAGTCTGCAAAAGACCTGAGACTGGGACGGAGATTTGTCTTCCAACAAGACAATGATCCCAAACATAAAGCAAAATCTACAATGGAATGGTTCACAAATAAACGTATCCAGGTGTTAGAATGGCCAAGTCACAGTCCAAACCTGAATCCAATCGAGAATCTGTGAAAAGAGCTGAAAACTGCTGTTCACAAACGCCTCCATCCAACCTCAATCAGCTCCAGCTGTTTGCAAAGCAAGAATGGGCGAGAATTTCAGTCTCTCGATGTGCAAACCTGATAGACACATACCCCAAGTGACTGCAGCTGTAATCGCAGCAAAAGGTGGCGCTACAAATTATTAACTTAAAGGGGCCGAATAATATTGCACGCCCCAATTTTCAGTTATTTAATTAAGTTTAAAATAAGCAATACATTTCGTTTATCTTCACAATTGTGTCCCACTTGTTGTTGATTCTTCACCATAACATTAACATTTTTATCTTTATGTTTGAAGCCTGAAATGTGGGAAAAGATTGAAAAATTCAAGGAGGCCGAATACTTTCGCAAGGCACTGTATAGCCTATTTAACCCAAAATAAGATCTAACCCACAAATAAGCCTTAGTAGGTTTTTTTGGGCTTTTTTGCAGTATGCCTAAAATTTAAGCCCTACTCCAAAAATAAGCTCTAGTGACGGCTACATAAGGAAATGTCCAAGTAGATAAAAAGTTACAGAATACAAGGGGACCCTTCATCAAAGAAAGTAGACCCCCCAAAAGAAGACTGCACCAAAAAGAAGAAAAAAATCGCACTCACCAGGTCCCAAACAATTACAGTTGGCAAGTGCCGGTGGTGGATGGGCTCTCACAGAGAGATCTGCATTGCTATCAGGTCCCTCACCGTTTCAGCTGCACTGCACTACAACTCTCACAAACAGATTGGGTACCACTATTACTTCACATGAGTGATGCTGCTTCCAGTCACCAGGGGGAGCCAACCACTGTAGAACACAGGGGGATCTGACAGCAACACAGATTTGTATGTGAGAGCCCATCCACTTGCCAACTCTAATTGTTTGGGGTCTGGTACATGCAATTCTTTTATGGGGTATCTGCTTTCCTTTGGGAGTAAACTTAGCAATACATAGAGAATAATAAATACAAAACAGATAATTTAACCCTTTGTAAATATGGTCTGTACTCACCACTATAGGACTGGTTCTACACCATGAGAATAGCAGATCAGAAAAGAAAATGTGCATCTGACCCAGTAATAGGAGTAACACAAAATGCTGATGTTCCAGAATGTGATGATTAGATTTGAATAAATGTTGATTTTTTTTTTGTTCAAGAATAAATGTGGATTGTTGTTACTGGGAAAATATAAAAAAAATTGTTTAATCCTTCTAAAAAAAACGCTATGATTTTAATGGCTGCATAAATGATCCAATAATTGACCTTGCTTGTCGCAGAAATGGCGGGGTACACACAGATGCACCCAATCAGGAGGTAACTATATTTTTTTTATTTAAAGTAGCATTCCGGAGGAATTTAAAGGGGGTTATGCACTTTTAAGCTTGGGTTTACTCTGTGAATTTAGTATTAATGCGTGAAATCAGCCTATAAACGAGTACAAGTATTTGGGAAAGAAAACATAGATGCAGATGTCCGCTCATCCAAACATATGCACAAAGTTTCTAAGAATTAATTCCCCAAAGATTTCCACCCATCCGTGAGAACTTTTACAGTTTTTTTTTTTAATTTAAAGAAAGGGAAGTTTCCAAGAGTGAATCTTACTGTATAGGACCAGTTTCGTGGGACCCAATATGGTGGTGACAAGCAAGAAATATCAACTTTTATTTTTGGAAAACAATATTGTTACCATTATAGCTCTCAAAGACTTATCATACAGTTTTTGTAGAGTCCTACATATAAATTCCGCCACCAGTCCTATTCTTCATTGGGCTATCACATCAACTAAACCTCAAATACGACTTTAAAGACCTTTAAAACTATAAAATAGTTGACTACAATGATTCATATTTGAAGATTTTGGATATATACGGTTATCTGTGATTTATTTTAATAATTTGTATATGATGATATACAGTCATATGAAAAAGTTTGGGCACCCCTATTATTGTTAACCTTTTTTCTTTATAACAATTTGGGGTTTTGCAGCAGCTATTTCAGTTTCATATCTCTAATAACTGATGGACTGAGTAATATTTCTGGATTGAAATGAGGTTTATTGTACTAACAGAAAATGTGCAATCCGCATTTAACCAAAATTTCAACAGTGCAAAAGTATGGGCACCTCAACATAAAAGTGACGTTAATATTTTGTAGATCATCCTTTTGCAAAAATAACAGCCTCCAGTCACTTCCTGTAGCTTTTAATGAGTTCCTGGATCCTGGATGAAGGTATATTTGACCATTCCTGTTTACAAAACAATTCCAGTTCAGGTAAGTTTGATGGTCGCCGAGCATGGACAGCACGCTTTAAATCATCCCACAGATGTTCAATGATATTCAGGTCAGGGGACTGGGATGGCCATTCCACAACATTGTAATTGTTCCTCTGCATGAATGCCTGAGTAGATTTGGAGCGGTGTTTTGGATCATTGTCTTGCTGAAATATCCATCCCCTGCGTAACTTCAACTTTGTCACTGATTCTTGCACATTATTGTCAAGAATCTGCTGATACTGAGTTGAATCCATGTGGCCCTCAACTTTAACAAGATTCCCGGTGCCGGCATTGGCCACACAGCCCCAAAGCATGATGGAACCTCCACCAAATTTTACTGTGGGTAGCAAGTGCTTTTTTTGGAATGCCGTGTTTTTTTTGCCTCCATGCTTAACGCCTTTTTGTATGACCAAACAACTCAATTTTTGTTTCATCAGTCCACAGTACCTTCTTCCAAAATGTAACTGGCTTGTCCAAATGTGATTTTGCATACCTCAGGCGACTCTGTTTGTGGCGTGCTTGCAGAAACGGCTTCTTTCGCATAACTCTCCCATACAGCTTCTCCTTGTGCAAAGTGCACTGTATTGTTGACCAATGCACATTGACACCATCTGCAGCAAGATGATGCTGCAGGTCTTTGGAGGTGGTCTGTGGATTGTCCTTGACTGTTCTCACCATCCTTCTTCTCTGCCTTTCTGATATTTTTCTTGGCCTGCCACTTCTGGGCTTAACAAGAACTGTACCTGTGTTCTTCCATTTCCTTACTATGTTCCTCACAGTGGAAACTGACAGTTTAAATCTCTGAGACAACTTTTTGTATCCTTCCCCTGAACAACTATGTTGAATAATCTTTGTTTTCAGATCATTTGAGAGTTGTTTTGAGGAGCCCATGATGCCACTCTTCATAGGAGATTCAAATAGGAGAACAACTTGCAAGTGGCCACCTTAAATACCTTTTCTCATGATTTATATACACCTGCCTATGAAGTTCAAAGCTCAATGAGGTTAAAAACCAATTTAGTGCTTTAGTAAGTCAGTAAAAAATAGTTAGGAGTGTTCAAATCAAGAAATTGATAAGGGTGCCCATACTTTTGCACCGGTCAAATTTTGTTTAAATGTGGATTGCACATTTTGTGTTAGTACAATAAACCTCATTTCAATCCAGAAATATTACTGAGTCCATGAGTTATTAGATATATGAAACTGAAATAGCTGTTGTAAAAACCCAAATTGTTACAAAGAAAAAAGGTTAACATTAATAGGGGTGCCCAAACGTTTTCATATGACTGTACTGGATGTGTTTGTATATGAGGATATTTGTATCTGATGCTTCCCCAAAAATAAGCCCTACTGGGATTTTATTTTGGCTATTTTAAAGTTTGCTTATAATATAAGCCCTGTTTCAAAAATAAGCCCTAGTTCCGTGCCATACTATAGTAGTTTCCTGAAATGGGGCTTGGGCAGCCCTTTCAGGATTTGTAGCTTTTATAGTCACTTGCTGGCTAGTTAACAAAAAATGAATATTCACCCATTGCTAACATCTGTAATCCTGCCCACTCAACTGCGACAACATCAGTGATTGAAACATATGTTTTTGGAAAATGAATATTCACCCCCTTCCCACGTCTGTAATCCTGCCCACTCAACTGTGCTGGCATCAGTGATTGGAACATGTGTTTATGGAAAATGAATATTCACCCTCTTCCCACGTCCATAATCCTGTCCATGTAACTGCGCTGGCATCAGTGATTGGAACATGTGTTAATGGAAAATTAATATTCATCCCCTTCCCCCACCTATAATCCCGTCAACCCTTCTACCATACTATAGTAGTTTCCTGAAATGGGGCTTGGGCAGCCCTTTCAGGATATGTAGTTTTTATAGTCTCTTGCTGGCTAGTTAACAAAAAATGAATATTCACCCATTGCTAACATCTATAATACTGCCCACTCAACTGCGTCGGCATCAGTGATTGGAACACGTGTTTATGGAAAATGAATATTCACCCCCTTCCCACATCCGTAATCCTGCCCACTCAACTGTACCGGCATCAGTGATTGAAACGTGTTTATGGAAAATTAATATTCATCCCCTTCCCCCACCCGTAATCCCGTCGACCCCTCTGTGCCGGCATCAGTGAATGGAACATATGTTTATAGAAAATGAATATTCACCCCCTTCCCAGTACATAACCTGCCCACTCAACTGCACCGGTATCAGTGATTGAAACATGTGTTTATGGAAAATGAATATGCATCCCCTTTCCCCATCCATAATCCCATCGACCTCTCTGTGCCGGCATCAGTAATTAAGTCAGACTGGTGTATTACTGCCCAAGGATTGTAGCTCAATGCTGGGACTGGCCGGCAGAAATACATGGAGACATGCTCAGGTCAGAAGAGCCGCTGTCCAGGCTGAGAATTGCACTGCGATTCTCGGACAGTAATACGGCAGTCTGACTAAGTCACTGATGTCAGCAGAGAGGGTGATTATGAGCAGGGGAAGGGGGTGAATATTCATTTGCAATAATCACAAGTTGCAATCTCTGCAGGGGTGGGCAGAATTATGGGCTGGGGAAAGGGGTGAATATTCATTTCCATTAACACACATTTCAATCAGTGATGCTGGAGGTGTTACGGTTGCTGTGGCACTGGAGACTATGTTTGGATTTCTTGCTACTGCACATGTGCAAGCGCTGGAGACTAAGTCCTATCTTGGAGCCATTGCACATGTGCGGGTGACATCATTGCTGACAAGAGGTCACATGTCTCTGACACCTTCTAAGCTGATTGGCCGCTGGTCATGTGCTTGTGACACGTGGTCACATGTCTCTGACACCTTCTATGCCGATTGGTCACTGGTCATGTGCTTGTGACGCTTTGCTCGGTGATAGGCCAGCGTGACGTCATTGCTGTCGTTCTGGCAGCGGATTGGCTCTGGTGTCCTCCATCTTGGATGAGGCACAGAGTCTATATAAGACCCTGACGCACGCCGCACGGCACTCAGTCCTCTTGGTTCATGCATGAGAGTAGACGCTCTGTGCACGTGCCTCTAGGCATCTCTCTGTCTATGCTAGGTGAGCGCTACCGGCAGGGTAGCGTTCTTGTACCTTACAGCTTTGGCTGCGGTCCGTATCCTTACATCTTAGTGGAGCGGACATAGGCAGGTGCCTGAGGCACATGGTCCGGCTGGGCCTTGTGATTCTACTCGTAGGTGGACGTTGCCGCTAGGGTAATGTTCCTTATACTGCGTCTGGCAGTTGTTCATATCCTCGCACACTAGTGGAGCGAACGCAGGTAGGAGATTTGTGCGGCTTACGCTGATGTTCATCTCCTGGCACCACTAGAGGAACGGACCTAGGTAGGTGCCATTTCACACTCACTGCTTTTGTCTCTGTGATCATTAACAGAGACCATACCACACACCCTCCGAGTAAGGGAGGAATTACTTTATTTCCTAACTATATGCCTCTGTGAGTTTAACAGAGGTATTGCACTCTGCACTTGTGCTACTACTATTTACAGTGGCACACTTATATACTCTTTCTCACACATTAACCTATCCCTTTTACGTTAATGCTAAATACGGTAGTCGCTGTGACGTTAACAGTACACGCCGTGATTGGCTCTAGTGTCACTGAGACGTATCAGTGTCAATACTGCTTCCGTAGTACAAGATACCCCTTATCTTCTGCCATAGTCTGCAGCAGAGACTTTGCACGGTGGACCCTGACTGTCTGATATCCATTTGGTTTTTATAATCAGACAGCCCCCGTAACAGGAGGAGAGGGGTGGGCGGGAGAATGAAGTGAATATTAATTTTCCTTAACGGCAATGCAATCACTAACGCCAATACAAAGTATAAGACATCTCCTGAATATAAGCCCTAGCGCATCTTTTGGAGTCAACAATAATATGACACCCTGTCTTATTTTTAGGGAAACTTGGTATATGTACTTGATGATACAACAGATATTACTGCACTTTTTTTGCATAATGTCAACATTTGTGGCCAAAAAGATTTTTGGAGGTTGGCCTGGTTTCAAGATGGGCAACAAAGAAGTCTCTTCTCTCCATGAAAAACAGCAATGACAAACTGACATTCTGCAAGAAATATAGGGATTGGATCACAGTGGACTGAGGTACAGTTATTTCTCCTTCAGACTGTTTGGGACATTTGGAAGAATGATTGTCTCAAGACGACATGGTGAGCGCTACCATGAGACCTGTATCTGCCAACAGTTAAGCCTCCTGAGACCATTCATGTGTGAGGGCTTCTCATTCATTGAGGAGGCTCTCACACAATTTTGCCTTAGAACACTGCCATGAATAAAGATTGGCACGAAATCTTCCTTGGAGAGCAACTTCTCCCAAAGATCCTGGAGCAATTTGGTGATGGACAAGACTTTTTCCAGAATGATAGAGACCATGACACTAACTGGCTTGGTGAACAAGACATTGAAAATTTGACTCCATGGCCAGAAAACCCCCAAGATCTCACCCATTAAGAACCTGTGATAAACCCTCAAGAAGCAGGTTCTGGAAAAAAGGGTCATCACAGGAAATATAGAAAATTTACATAAACTTGAGATATTTGTCCATAAACGTTAACAAATGTATAAAATGTGTATATTGTACTTCAGTAACCCAAGAAACATCTAACTAAATGATCAAAAAACATTAAAGCAACAAACTTTGTGAAGACCCCAATTTTTGTCATTCTCCAAACTTGCTTTAGGGTCCCGGAGATTCCAGTTGACGATCTCCACTCATCAGTAAAGCCCCTGTTACCTTTTATTAACAAGAACAATAAAACCAGAATAACCTGTTCTGCTCCTTTTTGGCTTCTTTCCATAAAAACGTCTTTCATATTCAATAAATCAGAATCAGAATGTCAGAAATCAACCATAAATCCTCAAAAAGATTTTGAAAACACATCTATATATTATGTAGGTAGTGAAGACAGAGGAGCGAGGCCGATAAGAGGCTTTTTATTTCCAGATTAGCACATATTTTGCACAGATGTGAATTCCATAGACCTGGCGCTTACAGTATTGTTTTCTCTGTGCACAAAGACGCTTTGTCCTAGAATCTTTGGACAACTTTAGCTTCAAAAACTTTAATCAAGTGTCATGCGCTGTCCGGGTCCATACATGTGGATTACCACTACGGCGTCAGACTCTGTTCACATTGCACAGTCCGACAGGCCACCTGGTCTCTCTAAAGTTCTTAGCTTTGCTGGGCGTCGTCTGAGTTGTTTCACTGCTCCCAGCCGAGTACGAGTTAATCCTTTTTGGAGCAGTGTGCAACTCTTCTGAGAGCCAGGTTGCTAATTACCATCACCAGCTGGTCTCCTCCTTTTTAAGGCTGGGGAGTGTAGTACCAGATCACCAAAGATAGCTTCAGCATAGCTCCAGCGATCCCGGTCTCAGTGGTTATTCCGTTCATGGTGAACTACAGTTGCTGTTCTGTGTGTTGTGAACGTTCCCCTGTTGGGAGTTTATTTCCTACTCGTTTCTTCATTCCCCTGTACACATATTGTCTCGTCTTTGTGTGTGAGTGCAGTGTATACAAGGTTTCATTCTCCCTTGTCCGAGTGTTTTCTGTGAAGGTTTTGTTACTGGGTTTCCGGCCCTCTCCCAGGGTGGGGGGAGTAAGATCAGAGCTAGAACAGGAGTCAGAGTCACGCTGGGGGCTCGGACCTGCCTACCATCAAGCTTACCTCCGAAATATTGGACAGTGCAGAGTATCAAGTCTAAGGGCCAGCTTAAGAGCCCCTGTTCTGTCAGTATATACCCCGTGACATCAAGTAAGTTTTCATGTCCTAATATAATGATGCGAAGCTTACTGATATAATGAAGAAAGGTGTATGTGTAATATATATATATATATATATATATATATATATATATATATATATAAAAAAATATCCCTTGAACCAAGATCAGGGATTAATTTTTTGAATAAAAAAAATGGCTAGAAGGCACATCCATTGACTACCAACTGGATCCACCTTGAATCATGCCATTGAGATAAGTCCTCATGTAAGGTGACCTTCACATGTCAACATGTCAAAAAAGCACCGCAGAAAAAAGTTCACTCCAATTTCTGGTCCCATTGCTAATTCAGTAAGTCCCCATCATAAACGATGGAGGCGGTACAGGTGCAAAATACGGCTGTTTATACTTAGCCTTCCCAAGTCAGCAGAAGAAGGCAGGGCAGTGTGTAAGAAGACATGGCTGCAGCATAGAGGAGAAGATGAGACCGAGCAGAGTAGGAATTGTCGGATATATGTGACGCCCTGGACTATCCAGGTCGTCCCAGATAGACACAACAACACTACACCCCCCTCTTCCCAGTTAGGTAACAGCAGTCAAACTAAAAGCCTTGTCACCAACCTCCAGGTTTGATGTCCACACCGGGGGGTGGAGCCAGGTGGTTGGCTCCACCCACCGAAGAGTTTACAGGCCTGGAGGCAGGAACATAGTAGTCAAGTTCAAGTTAGTGGAGAGAGTGGTAGTGACAGTGAAGGATGGAGGTTGTGTCCAGAAGCAGACCTGTGTACAGGCCTGCCAAAGACTACTCTGGTGGCTGGGTCACAGCCCAGTCACCATTGGCAAGGAGGCAGCCGGTAGTGGCCGCCTGCAGGAGACTGGGAAGACGACCGGTGGAACCGTAAGGGACCAGGACAGAGTAGTGGCCCGCCGGAACCGAACCGGGGAGCCAACTGCATACCGGACCACCAGGCAGGGTACTCAGACCCCGAACTAGGCTAGAAGCCACCACCTTAGTCAAATTAACTGATTGCGGTATGCACCTCAGGGGTTCATTCCCACCTAAGTCCCGATTGAAGACAACAGCCCAACCATTCCGGATACGTGCCACTGCCAAGGGTCAGAGATCCAAAGGGCCAGCGAATGCGGGCAAACGGGCTCCTGCGACAGATACACGACAGGGAGCAGACTACCGGTGCTTAGGCACAGGAGTCAAGATTCACATACAGAAGTACAGGAGAAAAGCGGACATTACCAACCTGACCTGGGAAAAGCTGCAGCCGGCTGTGGGCCTCGTTCATCACTCCGTTTGGTTTACCAGTGACTCCAGTGTCTTGTGTCAGAGTGAGTACACCAGTGCCATCAGGCACCGCGCCGCGCTGCACCACAACACTACACCCTGCACCCGGGCCCCGGCCCGCCGGACCCCGGGACCAACATCCTCTACCCATGGAGGGGTCAACACCTAGCTGCGCTACTACACTGCTCCGGGGGGCCCCTACACCTTCCCCGCAGCGGTGGTATCTACAATCACCAGAACCCGTGGGTGGTGTCACGAACTATCACCTCAAATCCAAACACCCCAAATCCCCACGTGTAGCTCCAACTCCCTTGCAGAGCGACGTGACCCCCGGGTCCGTGAGAGGCTCGAGCCACCACCCGCAGTGCGAGCACGGATCCGAGCGGCTCGGCGGTCGCAGCCGAGCAAGCGGGGCGGTACATAAAGAGAGTGGTGCTGGGCTGTGGGGTACTGTGGATAACACCTGCGTGGACACTGTGGATGGCACCTAAGGAAGGACACTATGGCTTATGCTGGTGGAGAAACCAAAGGTGACAATGAGAAAAGAGATGAGATTTAAGAGGTTACTGGGGCTGACACCTTAAAGGGGCACCTGACCATATCTAAGTGTGGTTATTGTGTCTCACACTTATGGATTACTCGTAGCTGAATCCCTAAGTTGAATCGCGGACAACTGGTTGCAACAGGTAGAGGAGAGATGGAGTGCAAAGAAGTGAGGATCTTGTGCCAACGGTGGGGTGTGTGTGTTATTTTTGTTTTGGCACTACCCAACTTCTCATTCTTTTGGCTTCCTCGCCACCTCCATATAGCCAGTCAGCTCTTCTTCTCGGATGTGAAAGGGTTTCATTTAGTAATTAAAGAAAAACTAATTTAGCCTCCGATTACATCTACGATGTGGTTATCATTTAGAACAGAAACCATGATGCAGTGTCAACACTGTCACAGGACGGACATCAACATCGTCATATGAATCCAACTGTCTTAGGTAGAATAGGGTAGAATACTATTAAAAAAGAAAATTGTTCAAAATAATCACTAAGACTATGTGCCAACGGATTCTTTTGATGTGGATTCAACAAGAAGTCTGCCTGTAAAAACGTCACAAAATCGCCCTGGAAAATGAATATAATGCACAGTACTGTCAAAACGACATTGCTGTGCACATGATCTTTCCTAAAGCACCATTCCAGTGTTTTTTTTTTAATTATTTCAGCTCTGGCGTGGTGCTTTAAATCTAAGTCCCCTGCCCCCTGTCTTATACTCACCCTCCAGTCCAGTGTTTTCATCTGTTTACAGAATCGCCCTCGATGGTCTCCAATGATTTCTGTTAACTGAAAATTAAAAGAAAATACCAATTTTTTTTATTAAAATCGAAACTACCAAGGCATACACCTAGTATGACCCTGCACCCCTGCCATGCACTCCAACGCGTGTTTCACAACTGCTTTCTCAGGGAGTAAGCACTCAATATGTAATAATATTAGACTAGTGATCCTTACCTGCCAACTCACTAGCCAGGGTTTACTACAGTGTCTCTCAGGGCTTCCATCAGGCCACTCTGCCATAAAGGCCCAACTGGTGGAGGGGTGCAGTGATAGTTGACATTGTGGAACTTTCTCCCATCTCCCTACTGCATCTCTGGAACTCAGCCACAGTGATCTTGGGGTTCTTCTTTACCGCTCTCACCAAGGTTCTTCTCCCACGATTGCTCAGTTTGGCTGGATGGCCAGGTCTAGAAAGTGTTCTGGTGGTACCAATTTTTTCCATATAAGGATTGACGTCGCTGTGCTCTTGGAGCCTTGAGTACTGCAGAAATTCTTTTGTAACCTTGGCCAGCTCTGTGCATTGCCACAATTCTGTCTCTGAGCTCCTTGTACAGTTTCTTTGACCTCATGATTCTCATTTGGTGTGACATGCACTGTGAGCTGTGAGGTCTTATATAGACAGGTGTGCGCTTTTCCAAATCAAGTCCTATCAGTTTAGTTAAACACAGCTGGACTCCAATGAAGGATTAGAACCATCTCAAGGAGGATCACCAAGAAGTGGACAGCATGTGACATGTTAAATATGAGTGTCTGAGCAAAGGGTCTGAATACTTATGACCCTGTGATAACTCAGTTTTTCTTGTATAATAAATTTGCAAAAATTTCTACATTTCTGCTTTTTTTGTCAAGACGAGAGAGGGGGTGCAGAGTGCACAGTAACGAGACAAAAATATGAACTTTTTTGAATTTACCAAATGGCTGCAATGAAGCAAAGAGTGAAAAACTTAACTGGGTCTGAATACTTTAAGTACACACTGTGTATATATATATACCACGTGGCTATTTTCTGCCCTTCAAGCACAGTTGTAGAAAGCACCTCGAGACTAAAGCCTGCTTTACACCATACGATCCAGGATACGATATCGTATGCGATCGTACCCACCCCCATCGTAAGTGCAGCACATTCAATTTGTTGAACGTGTCGCACAAACGAGTAACCCCCCCATCACACGTACTTACCCATCCATATGACCTTGATGTGGGCGGCGAACATCCCCTTCCTGAAGTGGGAGGGACGTTCGGTTTCACATCGACGTCAAGCGGCAGCTGGCCAATAGAAGCGGAGGGGTGGAGATGAGCGGGACGTAAACATCCCGCCCACCTCCTTCCTTCCGCATAGCCGGCGGGAGCCGCAGGACGTAGGTAAGCTGCTGTTCATCATTTCCGGGGTGTCACACACTGCGATGTGTGCAACCCCGGGTACGATGAACAACCTGACGTTCAATTTTTAGGAATTGAACGACGTGCATGCGATGAACGTTTTACCGTTCAATCGCAATCGCACATAGCTGTTACATGCTACAATGTAACTTACGATGCCGGATGTGCGTCACTTACGACATGACCCCGCCGACACATCGAAAGATATATTGTAGCGTGTAAAGCGCCCTTATCAGTCTAAGCATGGATCTTTATTAATCTTACTTATATGGCATCATTAATTCCACCGTGCTTTGAAGACGTCATCCACTGGGCACATTGTGGCTCACAATCAAAATTCCCATACAGTATGGTCTATGGAATACAATAGAAAAAAGTCCAGCTCACCCAATTCATGGTTTATGGAGTCTGGTAAAAAATGGAAGAACCTGGAGGAAACCCATGCAAACAAGAGTAGAAAATGCAAACTCCATGCAGATGTTGCCGTGTTGGGATTTGAACCCAAGACCTCAGGGTTGCAAATCTACAATGCTATCCAATGGAGGGTTTGAATTGTTAGCTAAACTTTGTACATTGTTCTTCTTCTGAGTCACAATCAAAACTCCCAAAATGTACAGTCTTGGTAAGAAATTGAAGAACCCGGAGGAAACCCACAGAAACAAAATGAGAACATGCAGATGTTGACTTGTTGGGATTTCAGCTCAGTACCCCAGGGCTGCAAATCTGCAGTGCTATCCAATGGAGGGTTCGTTAGCTAAACATTGTAAATTGATCTTCTACTGAGTCACAATCAAAATTTTCAAACAGTATAGTATTTGGAGTGTGGTAAGAAAATGAAGAACCTGGAGGAAACCCACACAAACAAGAGAAGAACATGCAAACTCTTTTCAGATGTTGGCTTGTTGGGATTTGAACTCAGGAGGACCCCAGTGCTGCAAATCTACAGTGCTTTCCAATGTAGGGTTCGCTAGCTAAACATTGTTCTTCTGAGTCACAAACAAAATTCCCAAACAGTAATGTATTTCAAGTGTGGTAAGAAACTGAAGAGCCTGGAGGAAACCCACACAAACAAGAGGAGAACATACAAACTCCTTGCAGATGTTGACTTGTTGGTATTTGAACCCAGAACCCCAAGGCTCAATATCTACAGTGCTATTCAATGGAGGTTTCGTTAGCTAAACATTGTACATTGTTCTTCTGAGTCACAATCAAAATTCCTAAACAGTATTGTCTTTCGAGTGTGGTAAGAAAATGAAGAACCTGGAAAAAACCCACTCAAAGAATAGGAGAACATGCAAACTCCTTGCCGGTGTTGCCTTGGTGGGATTTGAACCCAGGACTTCAGGGCTTTAAAACTATAGTGTTATCTAATGGAGGGTTCATTAGCTAAACATTGTACATTGTTCTTCTTCCGAGTCAGAAACAAAATTCCCAAACAGCAAACAGTATGGTCTTTGGAGTGTGGTAAGAAACTTAAGAACTTGGAGGAAACCCACACAAACAAGAGGAGAACATACAAACTCCTTGCAGATGTTGGCTTGTTGGGATTTGAACCCAGGACCCCAGGACTGCGACTCAACAATGCTACCCAATGGGGGGTTCGCTAGCTAAACCTTGTACATTGTTCTGATGAAGTCAGTGTTGACAGACAGAAGCGTCCGCCTCATAGATTGATAGTTACAGTGGCAGCCATATTGGTTAGATTAGTTTAGAAAGGCCATAAGCGAAAGGTAATTTTGCTATCTGTAATTTTTCCATGTGTGTCTTTTTGTATGAAGGGGAATGGAGGAATACTCTACATAGGGATAATCAATGGTACAAGAGAATTTCAGAGACAGGGTGCAGCAAGAAATAGGTGGGCGAGAGTAACAAGAGGTTACAGAGTCCTTGGACGGGTGTGAAAGGAACCTTTGGAGCTGAAGCTGAAGATGTATGGGAAATTTCACCTTACATTAAATAGTTCTTCCTTTCATCGCCCACTTTGCTATGTCTATCCCATCTCATCAGTTTGCAGATTTGCTACTCTTATGAATGACTCTGTGTCTGGAGTCTTGAGACCGCAGAGCATAACTGCAGAATGTATCACTGACCAGATCAGTATTATGAATGGGTGTGCAATGCTTGAGTAAAACACATCACGAAATCCAATTCCAGTCTCACGAAGTAAGGAATCTTATTACAGAGCTGTGAACAGTAAGGAGCCTATTAAATGCAATATATAATTTATTTTTTATTTGAGCCATATACTGTATGTCTTGAATATTACACTCACATTACAATCTGCTGCATAAGAGCTTACAATCTATTTTACCTACCATACTAATGTTTACACATTAATAGCATGTTCTCGGATTAGTCACTTTGAGGAGCTGTCCCTCAAGACCAACCCTTTTTTATCTGAGCCCTATTAGGGCATATAGATGTCATAAAGGATAATTGTCACCTCCTTCACAGTACCAAGGGCACTTAAATGGAATCTGTTTGCAGGTTTTGGCTAGGTAATCTGAAGACTTCATGTTGTAGGGGTTAACAGAGATTTCAGCAATGTTTCTCTTATCAATCTGTGTGCTGTTGTTCACCTGCAATGTTTGTTTTAGTTTCAGGAGATTATCATTGCCAGACTAGGTTACCTAGAGGTCAGCTAGTCCGACAAACCCATTGTTGTAATTAGCAGCTCACTGTCCATAGACATTATATATACAGAGCCTGGTGTGCGCAGGGTTAGTTTTCTCAGCTCTGCTGCATTGCTAAATGTAAAAACTCTAATTGTGTTATAGCCACTGTTTCAGGAGATTATCATTGCCGGACAAGGTTACCTAGAGGTCAGCTAGTCCGGCAAACCCCTTGCTGTGATTAGCAGCTCACTGTCTATACACATTATATATACAGAGCCTGGTGTGGTCGGGTTAGTTTTCTCAGCTCTGCTGCATTGCTAAATCTAAAAAAATCTAATAGTTTCATAGCCACTGTTTCAGGATTATGATTGCCAGATTAAGTCAGCTAAAAGTCAGATAGTCCAGCACATCTTTTGCTGTGATTAGCAGCTCACTGTCCAAAGACATTATATACACAGAGTCTGGTGTGGGCGGGTTAGTTTTCTCAGCTCTGCTGCATTGCTAAATGTAAAAACTCTAATTGTGTCATAGCCACTGTTTCAGGAGATTATCATTGCCGGACTAGGTCATCTAGAAGTCAGATAGTCCGGCACATACCTTGTTGTGATTAGCAGCTCACTGTAGATAGACATTGTATATACAGAGCCTGGTGCGGGCGTGGTTAGTTTTCTCAGCTCTACTGCATTACTAAATCTAAAGACTCTAATTGTGTCATAACTGCTGAACCCAATAAACTAAGTGATACATTATTGGATTCAGGATCTCTTTGCCTACATCATGCTGCTCTCAGATGAGATAGTAAAAATCTGCTGACAGATTCACTTTAACCCTTCCACGGCTTTTGAAGTATATATACATCAAATGTCATGTGCCTTTGATGCAGGCTCGCACACCAAGCCCACATCATTCCATGAACATGATGGCTGATCTGATCAGCGAACATGTGCCTCTAATAGTCAAGGGTGGATCAGAGCGGATAGTGGCCACATCCTTGTAAAACTGATAGGGAAGGCGTTTTTTAAATACTTTGTTCAGCCAATTCTGCCTGTGAGAGGCGCTATTGCGGTCTGCTCATCCCCATGAAGTGATCCCCCCAGGCTCCGTGACCTCTGAGATCCGGTGATGTCACGTCAACTTCCAGTTGACCTGACATCCCTGAGCCCGCCGCCATCTTCCTGAGTGACTGGGCTGTGGGTGGAGTTTTACCGCTCATCACAGCTCAGCGTCACAGCCCAGCATGTCACGCGCTCACTTCTTTGCTGCAGAGCGCTGCAAGCAGGAGTGACGCTGGGCTGTGACGAGCGGTGAAACTCCGCCCACAGCCCAGCATGGCTCTTGCTTGCGGCACTTTGCAGTGAAGGAGAGAGGGCGAGAGATCCTGCGCTGTGACGTTGGGTTGTGATGAGCGGTGAAACTTCACCCACAGCCCAGTCACTCAGGAAGACTGGGGCCGCCTCGGTGATGTCAGATCAACTGCAAGTTGATGTGACATCACCGAATCTCAGAGGTCACGGAGCCTGGGGGGGGGAGTTCACTTCATGGGGTTGAGCGGATCGCAATAGCGCCTCTCAGAGGCAGAATTGGCTGCTGGACAAAGTATTTAGAAAAAGCCTTCCCTATCAGTTTTACTGAGAAAAGAAGTAAAAGATTGTGGCTTTTAAAAACTGCTTCTGCCTGATTATTTAAGACTAAAGGGGGCTTTACACGCAGCGACATCGCTAGCGATGTCGCTCGTGAAAGCACCCGCCCCCGTTGTTCGTGCGTCACGGGCAAATCGTTACCCGTGGCTCTTAATATCGTTAGTCCCCATCACACGTACTTACCTGCCTAACGACATTGCTGTGGCCGGTGAACTGCCTCTTTTCTAAGGGGGCGGGTCGTGCGGCGTCACAGCGACGTCACACGGCAGGCGTCCAATAGAAGCGGAGGGGCGGAGAGCAGCCGCAGGAAAGTGACACCCACCTCGTTGCCGAAGGACGCAGGTACGGTGTTTTTCGTCGTTCCTGCGGTGTCACACGTAGCGATGTGTGCTGCCTCAGGAACGACAAACAGCCTGTGTCCAGCACCATCAACGATATTTGGGATTTGAACGACGTGTCAACGATCAACGATTAGGTGAATATTTGTGATCGTTAGCTGTCGTTCGTACGTGTCACACGCAACGACATCGTTAACGAGGACGGATGTGCGTCACGAATTCTGTGACCTCAACGACGCCTCGTTAGCGATGTCATTGCGTGTAACGGGGCCTTAACATTACCCAGAGGCGGTTCGCCGGCCACAGCAACGTCGTTAGGCAGGTAAGTACGTGTGACGGGTACTAGCGATATTGTGCGCCATGGGCAGCGATTTGCCCGTGACGCATAAACGACGGGGGCGGGTGCTTTCACGAGCGACATCGCTAGCGATGTCGCTGCGTGTAAAGCCCCCTTAACTCCGCATGTGTTGAGCGAGTCTAAATAGTGTATTACACCTTCAAAATCACCCCCATAAGTCCTAATTTTACAGTGCAGCAGGGTCCTCCTCTATAGCAGTGCCTTCAAACTGTCCTCATCTGACTAATGCGCCCTCTATAACAATGGTCTCCAACCTTTCATGCTACAATACTTAGAAATTAGACAGCTTAACAACCTTAATTAAATAAAAACAAAAAAATATAAATAATAAATACACAGGTCTATGTAATCCAATAGAAAATGACTGCATTCTTGCAAGTGTCACAGCACAAAAACTGCTCAGGGCTCTCCGAAAAAAAGCTGACACCAACTAGAGCCTCTCCTCCAAAGAACATTAATCCCTTAAAGCAAATTTAGAGGTTATTGAATCTGTTTCCCTGAACCATAGGAGGCTGTTTAGGTGCCCCAGTCCTCGCTTTTACAATGGAGAGCTGTGGTTCATTTCTGCATAAATCAGTAGTACAGGTAAATATAAAAAAACCTTTCTAATATATCTTAGAGAATTGTGCTTCTCTCTCCATTTATGAGCCATTTCTTCCCTCCCCTTACTTTCTAAACTAATCATTCTTTCTCCATTTATGAGCCATTTCTTCCCTCCCCTTACTTTCTAAACTAATCATTCTTTCTCCATTTATGAGCCATTTCTTCCCTCCCCTTACTTTCTAAACTAATCATTCTTTCTCCATTTATGAGCCATTTCTTCCCTCCCCTTACTTTATAAACTAATCATCAGCTTTGAAAAAGAAAGCTCAAATCCCCTCTGTTGGTTAAAGCAAAATCTGACTTCCAGCACAGTGAGGCATCAGGTCCCATCTCCATATACTCTATGTAGGGGGAGGATGAATGAGGAGCACAGTGAGACACAGGCAGATCGTGCTGCACCTTCACACAATCTTTTTCCCCATGCTACTGCTGGATTCACAGCCACACAGCTCAGTATTGCTGTAGATTGTTTTCCACACCACTATAGTAGGGGGGCTGTGTACCCTGTACATGTACCCTGTTTTATAGATTGTTTAATATTACAAAATATATATGTTTATACCTGTAGCTGCCATCTAGCGGCAAGTTGTTAGATAAGAAAGAGGCAATAGATTGCATGCGGCACTTCCAATATAGCCAGCCTTGATAAGGTCGGTCTTGATAGATTATTTTAATAAAAAATACATATGTGTGTATATAATATAACAACGTGTTTTGGCTCTATTCATAGAGCCATCTTCAGGTTTAAAAACATATAAAAAATGTAATAATGTGCACCTCAGTGCTATACCAAAATCCCTTTGGAGCCCTTGTTGTGTAAAATGGTGTAGACTGCAGTTCTGGTGTCTGACTGCAGCCTTGAAGTTGGGCTTTATCCTTTGCTGTTTTTCCTGTCTGTCATACTTTCACCTCTTGTTGTATTACTGCAGCGGTGGGACTAGTGATCCTCACCTGCCAGCTCACTAGCCAGGATTGTTACAGGGTCTCTCAGGACTTCAGGTATCCTACTCGGTGAAAGGTGCAGAACTTGTATAGGGACTGGCTAGGAAAGAAGAGTACAGCCGCAGGTGAGTGCAGGAGGTGTCCCATCCAACCCTTTCCTTAGCACCAGGGCCCACTTGTTAAAGTGTCCCCGGTGTATCCATTGCTTGTTGTGATGATACTCCTGTTTGTTATGTGTCTTGCCCCATGCTGGACCTTCCCCCAAGTCCACGCATGCCAGTAAGTGACATATCACTGCAATCAGGGTCTCAGCTCCTACATCCTGTTTCTCCCAGCTTTCAAATGGAAAACCTGCTGACAGATTCCCTTCAATGAGCACAGAATTTTGGACATTTTTAAGTAAAGGAAAACAAATGGGTGTCCAAGAGTAGACTTTTAGGTCATTTTAATAGTTTTTGTGATGCTAGTCACTACTTATGGGTAGTATGAGCAGAAGAGTAGTCATGAAAGCCATGGTCTGGTAATGGGAGGACACATATGAGAACAAGGAGTAAGCAAAGGTCTAGTAAGGTCAATATGCAAGGGTCAAAAATCCAGGAGAGCATGTAATAGGTTCAGGGAGAAAACAGATGTGGTCAGGAAATGGTCCGAGGTCAGAAAGCAGGAGGTCATGACACGAACAGGGAGAAATCAAACAACGGACCAGGGTCAGAAAACCAAGAGCAGAACACTAATAGAGACACAAGCCAACAGCACAACTGCAGAACCAAAGAATACAACTGGCAAGGTTCAGGCTGCTAGCTCTGTAACTCAGTAAAGCACAGCAGAGCATCTCCAAAGGCAAGATGCTCTGCACAGCAGAGTCGTGACAGTTTTTTTTTTCCCTTTGTCGAATGGAAGTTTTTCTTGCTGGCTTCATAAGCCGAGTGCTCAAACAAATGCAATGCAGATAGGTTACTAGATACATAGATCCATTTGAAGGAAGTTTCATTTAATACCTAATGATTTTTTTTTTTCTGTTTAATTTTTAAGGTCAAATTCTGCCTTCAGAACAAATTTCTTGTACAAATGTTGTGTTTGGCTGAATGCGTCGCCGTCCGTTTAATACCATTTGTCCTCTAAAGTGCTACCTTGCAATATCCCCAAATATGCCATGAAAGAGCACAGTGTGTTCGAGGAGTAAATGCCCGTAACACGACTGGGCTGTTCTAAAAACATTATTTTGCTAACGTTAACTTAGCTGCAAGTGTGGTTTGGAGAAGGACGTATTTAGATTGCGTAGGCTTGTTTAGTGTTTCTGATCTGACGACTAAGATATACAATTTAAGAAAACAGACAGGTTCGGACTCTTTGAAATGGTAAAATGGCTCATTTTTTTCCAACCTGCCAAACTATTTTTTATATATAAATCAAATGAATGACTGGGTGTTCCTATACTACGTTAGGTAGGAAGCAGCTGTCGAAATAACTGGATTTTGCTGAGTATCTGTTGAACATTCTTTAGACAGTGATATCTTGTGTTGCGTCTGTCCAAATGTCGAGAAATAGAGAAAATTCCTGAAGCTCACTCCAAATTCCCATTACCGTAATCCCGCACCTATCGCGGGAGTTACGTTCTACAGACCTCCGCGATAGGTAAAAATCCGCAAAGTAGCGGAGATATATTTACTTATTTACCCGTATGTTTCGGATTATAAGACGCACTCTTTCTCCCAAAAATTTTGGAGGAAAATGAGGGGTGCATCTTATAATCCAAATGTAGCTTACCGGGGGGTGGTGGAGAATGGTCACTGGAGGCTGGGGCAATGCTGCGCTGCAGAGGGTGAGGAAGGGGCCATCCTGAAGATGTCGGCAGTCTGTGTTTCAAATAAATTAGAAACAAGGCACTCTCAAATGGTAATACAAACGAAGAATTTATTCCATAAGTCTTAAAGCAACATGTGACGTTTCGGCCAGGCGGCCTTCATCAGACAACTTGTTATTAAGACTGTCAGGGTAGTGGTAAAGGCAGTGGTATCCACTTGCAGCATGGTGGTGGATACCACTGCCTTTACAGTCTTAATAACAAGTCGTCTGATGAAGGCCACCTGGCCGAAACGTCACATGTTGCTTTAAGACTTATGGAATAAATTCTTCGTTTGTACCACCATTTGAGAGTGTCTTGTTTCTAATTCTCTGGACATATGGTGTGGAAACCTACAAGTGCACCTCAACATCTCCTACACTGTGGCTGTGCCTTATCCTGCTATATGTGCTTCAAATAATAATACCTAGAGTCGGCACGTGCGCAGATGGAGCTCTTGGCTCAAGATCTTATCTGCACATGCGCCGCCTACAGCTCATTGATCTCCCAGCAGTGGACTTACGGAAAATGGCACCCGGAGGTGGCGCGTGCGGAGATGAGATCTCTGTTCATCATTGAGCCGACAGCTCAATCTGCGCATGCGCCGACTATGGGCGCCATATCGTTTAAGCCCACAGCGCTGACAGTTTCTGGATGTTTCTGCGAGCATCTGGGGCACCCGCCGCACTGCACTACTCCACCACCACTCCTGCCTCCTTTTGACCCCGCTCCACCACTGTTGCTGCGCTCCCTTCCCCGGTACCCGCGATACAGTGAAACCGCAATAAGTGAACCCTAATATAGCGGGGGACAACTGTATTCCCATTAGACCATAAAAAAAGACTTTCTTAATGGATTACCAGTGGGTGAATGTGGCCACCCCATTTATCGTAGACCAAAATAGATACTAAAGTATCAGCAGATCCTACAATTTGGTAAATCTGCCAACAGTTGGCGGACAATTCTTATTAAAAATGAAATACTCAACTGGTTTTCCTATATAAACTAAAGCCAACCCCCTATAACTGCAGTCCATCCACCAGTATATGAGCCGCCATCCCCCCTGCAAATACCTTTTATAAGTTTACCACATGAAATGCTAATCATCATGGTCCGGTACAATGGGCATCGGTAGTCTGGTGTCTGCTCCATCTTCTACCTTGATCAATGTGGATGTGACCTTCTAATATCTAATTCATCTACAGATCCCTGCGAATCTTGTGACTGCGCAGCTGAATCTACTAAGGAGAGCAAAGTCCTGTAATGCACAGGCGCCTATTATTTGGAAGTGAATTTGACAGCAGCTCATGCACATTATAGAACTTTTATCTACCCTTAAGTAGAGCTAAGTGCGCCTGCACTTCAACTGCGCATGTGCAAGATTTATGTCGATCTGTGGATGATGCCTCATCCTCGTAAATGAAGACAGGAATATAGAAGAGGTGCAGACCCAGACCATTGGTGCCCATTGGACCGAATTGGGTGGACTAGTATACGGCGCTGGAAGCTTATACAAAGTAATTTTTGGCATATGCAGGGGGAGGTGGGGGCTTATATACAGGGTGAAGGACTGTGGTAATAGATCAGTTAAAGGTGTTTTCTTTCATTTACTTTGGAAAAATCTGGCGACAGGTTTCCTTTAAGCGATAACATGATGGAAGAAATAACAATTTCCCAAAACTAGGATCGCCCCACCACAGATGGAGAAGAAATGGTTAATTAACTTGGATATTTATTAAAGGGGTATTCCCATCTCCAAGATCCTCTCCCAATATATAGTAGATGTAATAATAATATTAGCAAATACCTCCAATTAGAAATATAGTATAGTTCTCCTGATATAGCCATGTCTTCTACCTCATGTGCAGGCATTGCAACTTAGGTATCCATGGTTATGTCCACTCATATAGTGACAGTCAGTTAGTTAGTAAGTTGCTCGTGGTTGTAACCATGGATACCTAAGCTGCAATGCCTGCACATGAGGTAAGAGCTAATCCGGAGAATTATACTACGTTTGTAATTGAAGGTATTTATTTACTATTATTATTATTGTTATTATTATTAAAAAGCCTACAACATATTGGAATAGAATATTGGAGATGGGAATATCCCTTTACGCTTAGTACCAATTTTTTGGTGAGGTTGGTTGGAGGGCTGTGGCCTGAGGCTGATCCCATGATCAATTAAAGTGACTGCTTCTTTTTTTTCTTTTTGTCTAAATAATGAACAAAAAATAACTCAGTCTTTGACTTCTAGATGGAGGACATTTTAAACATAATGAGACTCATAAACCTATGAGTAGTGACCGGCGATTTTGGTGCTGAAATTTATACACCTAATGTATGCACCAAATCTACATCTCCTGGCAAAAAACCTGCATCAATACAGCATTGAAACCGCATTGCGTTTTGTTCCTATTTGATGAAGATTTGGTGCAGGAATATGCTGTATAAATTTCAGCACCAAATCTGAATCTCTTGGAAACCCCCCCCCCCCACAGTTTTCTGCCAGGAGATGCAGGTATACTATGAGCAAATTGGCCATACATGGGATTTTTGTCTGTGGATCCCACCAGCACCTGACGCTGAAATAAAATTTATAATAACCCCCCCCAACTGGTGCACAATGTAATAAGTACACTAATGGTGTAATCAATGTATTCTTTTTGGGTACCCTTTATAAATCCATTCCCCACTCTTTGACTATTCTGTATTCATGGATATATATATATATATATATATATATATATATATATATATATATATATATATATATATATATCTTCCGTTGTGCTCACATCCTACAAGAACATTTCACACAGTGTTAGACAATGGTGGATCACATGCCATGCGCTCATTAACGCAGACTGGCACAGATTGCTGGCTGTATTTGCATATGGAAGGTTATGTGGGAACAGCACACACACCTGTATTTTATTCCCACTGGGGATAATTTGCTTCTGGGAAAAAATAACATTAATTAAAAACCTTGAGATCCTGAGAAATACTGAATGCAAATGTTTACTTAGACTGCCTGTAAAATCCGCAGCTGGACCTGTAAACAGGATGATATATTAGACATCCAATCCAATCCCAGCACTGCAAGAACACACTCAATACATTTCACCTGCAGCAAATATCCCACAACTGATTCATTGGCTTCATAAAAACCCATTGCTTAATTTTTCTCTCTTAATTTCTACTGTTATTTCAGCCATTAGAATCCTTAAAGGGAAGTTCCATCTTATATATCCCCTTCAGGGGGTGTATAGAATTGCAATAGCATGGCTGCTTTGGTGGAGATTTATAGTCTTGGTCATGTCTGGTATCTGGTATTGCAATTCAGCTCCAATAAATCGGAAAAAAACAAGAAATAATAATTTAGAGGATCTGTCAGCAGGTTTTTGTTATTAGATCTAAGGACAGTATAATGTAGGGGCAGGGAGCCTGATTCCAGGGGTGTTTCACTTGCTCAGCAGCTTGCTTTTCTTTCAATACAATCAGTGATTTATCAGCAGGAGATTATCATTGCAGGACTAGATTCCCAGTGCCAAGCAGTTCAGCTAATCTATGTAACTCCACCCCCACCACTGATTGGCTGCCTTACTAGGTTCTCAGTGCTAAGCAGTCCTATTAATCTGTGTAACTCCACCCACAGCACTGATTGGCTGCCGGATTAGGTTCTCAGTGTCAGGCAGTCCAGCTATTTTCTGGAGCTCTACCTCCACCACTGATTGGCTACTGGACTAGGTTCTCAGTGCCAGGCAGTCTGGCTAATTTGTATAACTCCACCAAACCACTGATTAGCAGCTGCTGGTGGGCTATACACAGCTCAGCATTCTGAGCACTACTACATCTACAGCAGAGAAAACACGGATTCTACCAAAACTGCACAAAGCAGTCTAGTAAGTGACACATCCCTGGACTCAGGTTTTCTGCTCCTACATCAGGCTGCTCTCAGATTCTATAGCAAAAATCTAACAGGACCCTTGTGGCCAGGCCCCAAATAAATCAAGGTACCGGGTTATTTCTAACTGGTGTATGAACGTAGAAGACAACCTAAGCCGTTCCTTACAGATGTCCGGGAGTGTAAAGCTTTACTCCGTTCATGATAGGCCCCTTAAGGAGACTGGACGTGGGACTGCTGGAAGGGAAGGTGACCATCACAAACTGGACTGTAACGTTGGACTGGATTGTGCTGGAGCTCACAGGACCAGTAAGATCTGAAGAAACCCCGAGGGAACGTATACTTTGTCTGAACATGCCTTGCAAAACTCTAACATGCTGGAAGATATGTGCCCACTTTCTGGAGCGAGAAGTTGTTGCAGTGAATGAACCATTATGAATAGTGTTGCATGAAAAGAACTGTTGGTCTCCTTGAGAGTGTGAGTTGTCACCTGGTCTTGGCCAGCCAACGCCAACAGCAGTATGTAGCATAGACGGGTTCACAACTCATGTGACACAAGGCCACAAACCCATCCAGGACCAGGTATTTCATGGAAGTGCTGGGGTATCCAGAGTCAATCACTTGACCACAACTACACACTAGTCACTCTACACTTGGTGTACTCAGCAGGATCAAGCCTTGCCATGGGAAGAGCCGAGTGTTGCGGGAAAGGCAAGGTCTAAGTTGAAGATGGCGACGGTGGTAAGCTCGAAGATGGAGCTCAGCGTGGGCTTTAAGATTTTGTTCTGTAGACGGTGATGCAGCTCCATAGCAAAATTCTATCTATCGGGGGTTTGGGAGAAGCAGAAGGGTGCAAAAATCTGGCCAGCCCTTGAGAGGCTATGCCCATCGACAGAAGTGCCATGCCTGGAGATGCCAGTCCATGATGATGAGTGTCCAACCACATCAGATGAAGAGACCCCATCCTGTCTGAGGCAGAACTGTACAACTGGCCATCAAGGGGTGAGTGGGACTCCATCATTTTATGACAAGTTGGAGCAAAAGGGGAGAACAATGATTACAGCCTGTGAGCCTCAGGGTTGGCTCAACTTTGAGAATAGGGAAAATAAAGCAGTATTTGTCAAGAGGATGCAGGGCTCGAATGAGTTTCCGATACAAGAAAATGGACAATAGACTTATGATACCCTTTCAAGCAACCCATTAAGAACTTAGACCATGTCTGAAGATTCCTTGCAAAACTTTAATGGGCTGGAAGCTATGTGCCCACTATCTGGAGTGTGAGTCCTGGTCAGCCGACGTTAGCGGACCACAGACCACAAGACACAAGTCCATACACCCAGCCAGGACTAGTCATTTCATGTAGCTTGTCGGGGTATCTTGAGTCAATCCCTCGCCTGTGACTACTGCCCTGAGACACCCAACAATCACACTGACCTGTCAAATTCATCATAAGTTATGGCACTAAAATGGAGTAACTTACTCCAGAAAAGCATGACAGTCCCCGACATTCGTACATTTCTGCCGGCGGCACACTACGGTTGACAGACGAGCCCTATTCAGTACATGGTGCATGCCACTTAATGAATCAGGTGGCTGTGCTCCCGCGAGTGCTTCATTAAGACTGATATTTTTACAACAGTAAGTTACTTTACCAAACAGATTTTCTCCAGTTATCTACAGCATGGTGAACCAGGGCTCGAATAATAAATGCCAAAGTGTTCCATAAGTAGGAATTGGTCAAGGTCCAAATAGTACCTGGGGCATTGAAGGAGGTTAGAATTTAAGAGTTGTTTGGTGATGGAGAGGCAGAAGCCGGCCCAGACCCATCATTAAAGCGGGCTTTACACACAGCGACATCGCTAGCAATGTCGCTGGTGAAAGCACCCGCCCCCGTTGGTTGTGCGTCACGGGCAAATCGCTGCCCGTGGCGCACAATATCACTAGTACCCGTCACACGTACTTACCTGCCTAGCGACGTCGCTGTGGCCGGTGAATCGCCTCTGTGACGCCCTGGCAAAACCAGTTAGTCACAAATAGGCCTCTACACAACAACCTTCCCTCACTCAGGAAACACACAGCCGACCTGAAACCCTAGTCACCCCCCCTTAGGGAAAGATAGACACACCAGTGGGTGGGACCAGGCGGTTGGACACGCCCACCCAGGGGTTTAGAGAGCCCGGGGTGGGAAAACAAACAGTCTAATCAGTAGTTCAAGTGGAGAGGAGTGTGGGCTGGAGCTAAGTGTAGCTCCAGCAGAGGAAGTTCAAGTTGAACAGTACCAGGGTTGGAGCCTTTGGCTAGGTGGCAGATGGTGGTCTCCGTCAGCAGGAGACGGGAAGACGGCTCAGCAGAACCGAGGTGGACCGGGACAGGGTTTTAGCCCGCCAGTTCCCTACAAGGGGAACCGACCCAGAAACCGGAGCACAAAGGGGTGTACTCGGACCCTGAAGCCAGGACCGGAAACCAGCGGCCTGGTTAATTAACCGATTGAGGCCAGGGTTAGAGGTCCTGTCCCACCCAAAGTCCCTCATAGAAGACAACAGCCCACCGATAGAGATAAGAGGTCACTGCCAGGGCCCATAGATCCCACGGGCCAGCGTCTGCGGGCACGGCTCCTTAGGCCACATCCAGCCGGGAGTGGACTCCTGAGTTCCAGACCAGGCAGTCCACCATACCACAAAGTCAGTGCAGAGGAAACGGACAGAGATCACCAGCCTGAGTGGGAGACCCTGAATGCAACCGGCTGCGGCGGCCGGACACCAGCACCTTGGTTTACCAAAGACTCGTGTGGTTCATTTATTGTGAGTAACCAAAACGTTCCCCTGTTGTTACTTTACCCTGCACAAGGACACTGGGCTCCGGGGCAACCATCCCTATCCACGGAGGGGTTAACATCCAGCTGACCCTACACCTTCCCCGGGTGCCCTATAACAGCAGCGGTGGTGTCCCATCTCACCACACACCGTGGGTGGCGTCACGAACTTAATACAGCCTAGCCCGTACATCTACGTCCCCCCTTTTTATTCGGCGTGGCCGCGAGACCCCCGGGTCCGGAGACCCTCGAGCCACACCCCTTAGGAGGTCTGGATCCGAGCAGCGGCGGCTGCTGGCACGGGGCGCTCCTTTCTAAGTGGGGGGTTCGTTCGACGTCACTAAGCGGCCGCCCAATAGAAGCGGAGGGGCGGAGATGAGCAGGCGGAACATTCCGCCCAACTGCTTCCTTCCTCATTGCCGGCGGCCGCAGGTAAGGTGATGTTCCTCGTTCCTGCGCTGCCGCAGGAACTACGAACAACCTGCGTCCTGCAACAGCAACGGTAATTGGGATTAGAACGACGTGTCAATGATCAACGATATGGTGAGTATTTTTGATCGTTAACGGTCATTCCTGCGTTTCACACGCAACGACGTCGCTAACGAGGCCGGATGTGCGTCACGAATTCCGTGACCCCCAACGACATCTCGTTAGTGATGTCTTTGCGTGTAAAGCCCGCTTAAGACTACATCAAAGTTGGTGGAGACCCCTGGGCAAAAGATTGGTGGCAGCAAGGAAGTGGAAACTTCCTTCCAAATAATAATAAATTCCAAAGGTCCATTACCCCAGCCATTGTGTGCAACTAATGACAATTGTTCAAGGCCAGGGTTATTGCTGTTGTGTGTGGGAAGCTTGGACTTGTTTAGTATTTGTGCTCTGTTTAGGGAAAATTGACACGTATCCAAAAAGTCCTGGGAATGAATATGAGAACAGTCCCCATAGTACAAAACACTGGTGGAGCTTGTGAGAACCAAGGAAATGCTCAACTTACAGTATATCACAAAAATGTGGCTGCAGTCCTCCCAATCCTTTGGATAATAATAATACGGTATATCACAAAAGTGAGTACACCCCTCCCATTTTTGTAAATATGTTATTACATCTCTTCATGGGACAACACTGCAGCTCTGACCCTGTGATACAATGTACAGTGTCAGTGTGCAGCTTGTATAACGGAAATTTGTTCTCTAAATAACTCAATACACAGCCATTAATGTCTAGACCGCTGCCAACAAAAAGTGGGTACACCCCTAAGTAAAAATAGCCATATTGTGTCCAAACTATCACCTTAAAAAGAATATTCCAGCAATTAATATTTTGGGGCATAAACATATATGTTAAAAGTTAGGTTCCCACCACTACAATTCTAAACATTTGTGATAGCGTGGTCTACTAGCCTCAATTCTTCAAGCCAGGATAGGGGCAGTTGCAAACAGGAGGAGGCCAATTGGATCTCTGTATATACAGTATCCATATGTAGTGAGTTCCCCACTAGTGGAAGCTGCAAATAGCCAGAATTGTATCATTTAAAAAAGCACTCCAGATATTTTTTAATTTGCTAATTCTATGTGCTGTGTACTGTAAGTGCAGTCAAAGTTTCTTTTTGTCATCTATTACCAGTTTACAGCACTGCTCCAGTCCTCTACTCACTCACTTGACTGTAATATGGACCAGACAGATCACGCTGCGGTCTGTGTCAGCCAAAAGTCTCTATTACAATGTACAGTAAGTCTATAGAAGTGTAAATACACTACAGACCAAAAGTTTGGACACACCTTCTCATCTCTAGAACAACTATTAAGAGGAGACTTTGTGCAGCAGTCCTTCATGGTAAAATAGCTGCTAGGAAGAAACTACCAGGGACAGGCAACAAGCAGAAGAGACTTGTTTGGGCTACAGAACACAAGGAATGGACATTAGAACAGTGGAAATCTGTGCTTTGGTTTGATGAGTCCAAATTTGAGATCTTTGGATCCAACCACCGTGTCTTTGTAGAAAAGGTGAACGGATGGACTCTACATGGCTGGTTCCCACCGTGAAGCATGGAGGAGGAGGTGTGATGGTGTGGGGGGGCTTTGCTGGTGACACTGTTGGGGATTTATTCAAAATTGAAGGCATACAGAACCAGCATGGGTACCACAGCATCTTGCAGCGGCATGTTATTCCATCTGGTTTGCGTTTAGTTGGACCATCATTTATTTTTCAACAGCACAATGACCCCAAACACACCTCCAGACTGTGTAAGGGCTATTTGACTAAGAAGGAGAGTAATGGGTGGCTACGCCAGATGACCTGGCCTCCACAGTCACCAGACCTGAACCCAATCGAGATGGTTTGGGGTCATCTGGACCGCAGAGTGAAGGCAAAAGGGCCAACCAATGCTAAGCATCTCTGGGAACTCCTTCAAGACTGTTGGAAAACCATTTCCGGTGACTACCTCTTGAAGCTCATCAAGAGAATGCCAAGAGTGTGCAAAGCAGTAATCAAAGCAAAAGCTGGCTACTTTGAAGAACCTAGAATATAAGACATATTTTCAGTTGTTTCAAACTTTTTTAAGTATTTCATTCCACATGTTTTAATTCATAGTTTTGATGTCTTCAATGTGAATCTACAATTTTCAGAGTCCTAAAAATAAAGAAAACTCTTTGAATGAGAAGGTGTGTCCAAACTTTTGGTCAGTATTGTATATGGAACCATAAGTCTATGGAAGAGTAAGTCTATGGAAGCATGAGTCTATGGAAGCATAGGTCTATTGAAGTGTCGCGGGCGGAGGAGGGGACGCTGCGCTCACCCACTGCTCGGGTCCGGCACTGCTACTGCTTCGCTTGCTGCTCGGTGGCTCGAGCGGTGGGCCGGATCCGGGGACTCGAGCGGCGCTCCTCGCCCGTGAGTGAAAAGGGGAATGGTTTTGGGGATTGATTGTCCGTGACGCCACCCACGGTTGTGGTGAGGTTGTGACACCACCGCTGCGCTGGACGGGGATCCCGGGAGCGATGACAGGGAGCAGCGCAGTTGTTGTTTTCTCCTCCGTGGGTAGGGGGGTTGGTTGTCCCGGGGCCTGGTGAGGGAGGGATGTGTAGCAGGCGGGATACGGGGCCTGGTGAGGTGCAGGGTCGCGGGGGCAGCGCGTTGCCGCATGGCACAGTGGTACTCACTCAGCCAGTAATTTACACGGAGTCTCTGGTCAAACAAACGGCTGGATGGACGGGGCCCACTGACGGCTGCGGTGTTTTTCCCCTGACCCCAGGTTGGTAGTGTAAGTCCTTTCCTGCCCCTTCTTGTACGCTCCTCCTGTGCTCCGGTTTCCAGCTGGCTCCCCGGTTCGGTACCGGACGGGCCACTACCCTGTCCCGGCTACCTACGGTTCCACCAAGACTGTCTTCCCGGCTCCCGCAGACGGCCACTACCATCTGCCTCACTGGCTACACGAGGGACCTAGGCTCCAACCTAGGCCCCAGTCTGCGTCTGCCTCTCTGCAGACCTCCTCTCTCTTCCTCTGCCTGGACTTGTCTGAACTTGTTTCCTGCCTCAGGCCAGCTAAACTCCTCGGTGTACATGCCCATCTGCCTGACTCCGCCCACCTGGTGTGTCTGTCTGAACCCGAGGAAGAAACCAGGTCCCACTGGGGATGACTGCTGCGAACCGCTGGGGGTGGGGGCGTGTGTTGTAGTATCTGTGACGACCTGGCTTGTCCAGGGCGCCACAGAAGCATAAGTCTATGGATGCGTAAGACTATGGAAGCATAATTCTATGGATGCGTAAGTCTATGGAAACATAAGTCTATGGATGCGTAAGTCTATGGAAGGATAAGTCTTTGGAAGTGTAAATCTATGGAAGCGTAGGTCTATGAAAGCATAAATCTATGGCAGCGTAAGTCTATGGAAGCAAAATTCTGTGGAGTTGTAAGTCTATTGAAGCATCAGTCTATGGAAGAGTAAGTCTATGAAAGCATAATTCTATGGAGGTGTAAGTCTATGGAAGCATCAGTCTATGGATGTGTAAATCTATGGAATCATAAGTCTATGGACTTGTAAATCTATGGAAGGTAAGTCTTTGCAGTGTAAATCTATGGAAGTGTAAGTCTATGGAGTGTCAAAATTGCAGTCAAGTGAGTGAGTAGAGGACCAGAGCAGAGCTGGAAACTGGGAAAGATAGCAACTGGCGAGTATTTAATTGCACTTAGAGCACACAGAACACATTTTAGGGTCTGTGCGCACTGGGAAATTTATGTTTCTTAACAAAAATCTGCACCCTCTGACAGAATTCCGCACCAATGGCAAAAACGCACCAAAAACGCACCCGAAATCCGCATGCGGGTTTACCGCAGTTTGTTGCGGTTTTGGTGCGGTTGTTCCGCGGGTTGGTCCCTTCGGTTTTTAACCATTATCTATGGCAAAAACACAGGTACCTGCAGAAAAGAAGTGACATGCTACTTCTTTTTGCTGCAGAAATTCTGCAGCAAAACCTGTAGGGAAAAAAATGCAGTGTGCGCACAGTATTTCGGATTTCCCATAGATTTTGCTGGGGAAGGACTGCAGGAAGGTTATGAACAAAAACTGCACCAATTCTGCAGCAAAAACCACGGCAAATCCGCGGCAAGAAACGCAGTGTGTGCGCAGGGCCTAAACAGGTTTCGCACAAAGAAAAGTTAACGGGAGAGGTTATTTCGCACAATCTGTCATAAAATAAGAAAGTTGAAAGTATTCTGACAATATAACCAGTTGTAGTTCATTTCTATCTTCTTTTTGGTTTCGGGTCCTTCTGAGTTTCGCTATGATGCTCCATGATTCCTGTGTGCTCCCCTGTATGATCATTTATGATCGTCTTTTACAGTTAGTTACCTATTACCATTCCTGGCACGGTCACCTTTACCCCGTGCTTATCACCGTCCGCCTCACGCTACACTTCTCTTACACTCATTGCACATTTGTGATTTTTTTTTTTGCAGTTTTCTTTTTACCTTTCTATATTGAGGTTGGGGTGGAGTAAGGGTGTGGTCATTTCTTAAACTGCTGACAATCAAGATGTGTATGTAAAACTCTACTGGCTTGACCTATGATCTGAACGTGCCTCCTATGTTCTGAACACGCCTCTTATGTCCTGAACGTGCCTCCTATGTTGTGAACGTGCCTCCTATGTTGTGAACGTGCCTCCTATGTCCTGAACGTGCCTCCTATGTTGTGAACGTGCCTCCTATGTTGTGAACGTGCCTCTTATGTCCTGAACGTGCCTCCTATGTCCTGAACGTGCCTCCTATGTCCTGAACGTGCCTCCTATGTTCTGAACGTGCCTCCTATGTCCTGAACGTGCCTCCTATGTCCTGAACGTGCCTCCTATGTTCTGAACGTGCCTCCTATGTCCTGAACGTGCCTCCTATGTTCTGAACGAGCCTCCTATGTCCTGAACGTGCCTCCTATGTTCTGAACGTGCCTCCTACAGTCATATGAAAAAGTTTGGGCACCCCTATTAATATTACCATTTTTTCTTTATAACAATTTGGGTTTTTGCAACAGCTATTTCAGTTTCATATATCTAATAACTGATGGACTGAGTTATATTTCTGGATTGAAATGAGGTTTATTGCACTAACAGAAAATGTGCAATCCACATTTAAACAAAATTTGACCGGTGCAAAATTCTGGGCACCTCAACATAAAAGTGACATTAATATTTTGTTCATCCTCCTTTTGCAAAAATCCCAGCCTCTAGTCGCTTCCTGTAGCTTTTAATGAGTTCCTGGATCCTGGATGAAGGTATATTTGACCATTCCTGTTTACAAAACAATTCCAGTTCAGTTAGGTTTGATGGTCGCCGAGTATGGACAGCACGCTTCACATCATCCCACAGATGTTCAATGATATTCAGGTCTGGGGACTGGGATGGCCATTCCAGAACTTTGTAATTGCTCCTCTGTTTGTATGCCTGAGTAGATTTGGAGTGGTGTTTTGGATCATTGTCTTGCTGAAATATCCATCCCCTGCGTAACTTCAACTTCATTACTGATTCTTGCACATTATTGTCAAGAATCTGCTGATACTGAGTTAAATCCATGCGACCCTCAACTTTAACAAAATTCCCGGTGCCGGCATTGGCCACACAGCCCCAAAGCATGATGGAACCTCCACCAAATTTTACTGTGGGTAGCAAGTGCTTTTCCGTGTTTTTTTGCCTCCATGCATAACGCCTTTTTGTATGACCAAACAACTCAATCTTTGTTTCATTAGTCCACAGGACCTTCTTCCAAAATGTAACTAGCTTGTCCAAATGTGCTTTTGCATACCTCAGGCGACTCTGTTTGTGGCGTGCTTGCAGAAATGGCTTCTTTTGCATCACTCTCCCATACAGCTTCTCCTTGTGCAAAGTGCGCTATATTGTTGACCGATGCACATTGACACCATCTGCAGCAAGATGAAGCTGCAGGTGTTTGGAGGTCGTCTGTGGATTGTCCTTGACTGTTCTCACCATTCTTCTTCTCTGCTTTCTGATATTTTTCTTGGCCTGCCACATCTGGGCTTAACAAGAACTGTACCTGTGTTCTTCCATTTCCTTACTATGTTCCTCACAGTGGAAACTGACAGTTTAGATCTCTGAGACAACTTTTTGTACCTTCCCCTGAACAACTATGTTGAATAATCTTTGTTTTCAGATCATTTGAGAGTTGTTTTGAGGAGCCCATGATGCCACTCTTCATAGGAGATTTAAATAGGAGAACAACTTGCAAGTGGCCACCTTAAATACCTTTTCTCATGATTGGATACACCTGCCTATGAAGTTCAAAGCTCAATGAGGTTACAAAACCAATTTAGTGCTTTAGTAAGTCAGTAAAAAGTAGTTAGGAGTGTTCAAATCAAGAAATTGATAAGGGTGGCCATATTTTTGCACCGGTCAAATTTTGTTTAAATGCGGATTGCACATTTTCTGTTAGTACAATAAACCTCATTTCAATCCAGAAATATTACTCAGTCCATGAGTTATTAGATATATGAAACTGAAATAGCTGTTGCAAAAACCCAAATTGTTATAAAGAAAATTTTTTAACATTAATAGGGGTGCCCAAACTTTTTCATATGACTGTATGTCCTGAACATGCCTCCTATGTCCTGAACGTGCCTCCTATGTCCTGAACGTGCCTCCTATGTCCTGAACGTGCCTCCTATGTTCTGAACGTACCTCCTATGATCTGAACGTGCCTCCTATGTCCTGAACGTGCCTCCTATGTTCTGAACGTGCCTCCTATGTCCTGAACGTACCTCCTATGATCTGAACGTGTCTCTTATGTTCTGAACGAGCCTCCTATGATCTGAACGTGCCTCCTATGTTCTGAACGTGCCTCCTATGTTCTGAACGAGCCTCCTATGATCTGAACGTATCTCTTATGTTCTGAACGTGCCTCCTATGTTCTGAACGAGCCTCCTATGATCTGAACGTGTCTCTTATGTTCTGAACGAGCCTCCTATTATCTGAACGTGCCTCCTATGTTCTGAACGTGCCTCCTATGTTCTGAATGTGCCTCCTATGCCCTGAACGTGCCTCCTATGTTCTGAATGTGCCTCCTATGTTCTGAACGTGCCTCCTATGTTCATAACGTGCCTCCTATGTTCATAACGTGCCTCCTATGTCCTGAACGTGCCTCCTATGTTCTGAACGTGCCTCCTATGTTTTGAATGTGCCTCCTATGTTCTGAATGAGCCTCCTATGATCTGAACGTGCCTCCTATTTCCTGAACGTGCCTCCTATTTCCTGAACGTGCCTCCTATGTCCTAAACGTGCCTCCTATGTTCTGAACGTGCCTCCTATGTTCTGAACGTGCCTCCTATGTTCTGAACGTGCCTCCTATGTTCTGAACGAGCCTCCTATGATCTGAACGTGCCTCCTATGATCTGAACATGCCTCCTATGTTCTGAACGAGCCTCCTATGATCTGAACGTGTCTCTTATGTTCTGAACGAGCCTCCTATTATCTGAACGTGCCTCCTATGTCCTGAATGTGCTTCCTATGTCCTGAACGTGCCTCCTATGTTCTGAACGTGCCTCCTATGTCCTGAATGTGCCTCCTATGTTCTGAACGTGCCTCCTATGTTCTGAACGTGCCTCCTATGTTCTGAACGTGCCTCCTATGTTCTGAACGAGCCTCCTATGATCTGAACGTGCCTCCTATGATCTGAACGTGCCTCCTATGTTCTGAACGAGCCTCCTATGATCTGAACGTGCCTCCTATGATCTGAATGTGCCTCCTATGTTCTGAACGTGCCTCCTATGATCTGAATGTGCCTCCTATGTTCTGAACGTGCCTCCTATGTTCTGAACGTGCCTCCTATGTTCTGAACGTGCCTCCTATGTCCTGAACATGCCTCCTATGTCCTGAACGTGCCTCCTATGGTCTGAACGTGCCTCCTATGTTCTGAACGTGCCTCCTATGTTCTGAATGAGCCTCCTATGATCTGAACGTGTCTCTTATCTTCTGAACGAGCCTCCTATGTCCTGAACGTGCCTCCTATGTTCTGAACGTGCCTCCTATGTTCTGAATGTGCCTCCTATGCCCTGAACGTGCCTCCTATGTTCTGAATGTGCCTCCTATGTTCTGAACATGCCTCCTATGTTCATAACGTGCCTCCTATGTTCATAACGTGCCTCCTATGTTCATAACGTGCCTCCTATGTCCTGAACGTGCCTCCTATGTTCTGAACGTGCCTCCTATGTTCTGAATGTGCCTCCTATGTTCTGAATGTGCCTCCTATGTTCTGAACGTGCCTCCTATGTCCTGAACGTGCCTCCTATGTCCTGAACGTGCCTCCTATGTTCATAACGTGCCTCCTATGTCCTGAACGTGCCTCCTATGTCCTGAACGTGCCTCCTATGTCCTGAACGTGCCTCCTATGTCCTGAACGTGCCTCCTATGTCCTGAACGTGCCTCCTATGTCCTGAACGTGTGTCCTAGGTCCTGAACGTGCCTCCTATGTCCTGAACGTGCCTCCTATGTCCTGAACGTGTGTCCTAGGTCCTGAACGTGCCTCCTATGTCCTGAACGTGCCTCCTATGTCCTGAACGTGTGTCCTAGGTCCTGAACGTGCCTCCTATTTCCTGAACGTGCCTCTTATGTTTTACATTTTCTCAATTACATTTTAGCTCAACTTTGTTGTAGAACAGACTGCAAAAACTAAATAAAGTCTGAAATGAAGAAATCATAAATTATATTGTTTGTGTTCAGCTGTTCTGTTATAAATTATCTTGTGGTGTTGATTCGCATTGTATGGTTATTGGCTCCAGGCATTCATTACGTTGCACCATTTTCAAATATATTATTGCTGGAACCAAGTACTTTGTAAAATGTGATGAGTCACAACGATGTCTATGAAAATAGCACATTTATTTTTATAATTTTTTATTTACTAGCTGTAGTACCCAACATTGCCCGGGAGAGTAACTAAGTGTCTTTCTGTCTCTGTGTGTGTCTCTCTCTCTGTCTGTCTCTCTGTGTCTCTCTTTGTCTCTGTCTCTGTCTGTCTATGTCTTTCTCTCTCTGTCTCTGTCTGTCTGCCTCTGTCTCACTCTGTCTGTGTCTTTCTTTGTCTGTCTCTCTGTCTCTGTCTGTGTCTGTCTGTCTATCTGTGTCTGTGTCTGTCTGTCTATCTGTGTCTGTCTCTGTCTGTCTATCTGTGTCTCTCTGTCTGTCTTTGTCTTACTCTGTCTGTCTGTCTCTATCTGTCCTGACTCTCTCTGTCTGTCTATCTGTGTCTCTCTGTCTGTCTTTGTCTTACTCTGTCTGTCTGTCTCTATCTGTCCTGACTCTCTCTGTCTGTCTGTGTCTCTCTCTGTTTGTCTGTCTCTGTCTATCTATTTCTCTGTCTCTCTGTCAGTCTCTGTCTGTCCTGACTCTCTCTGTCTGTCTTTGTTTGTCTCCGTCTGTCTTTCTCTGTTTATTTCTGACTGTTTCTGTTTGTCTGTCTCTGTACGTCTGTCTTTCTCTGTATGTCTCTGTCTCTCTGTTTGTCTCTGTCTGTGTCTGTCTCTCACTCTGTCTCTCTCTGTCTGTCTCTGTCTCTCTTTCTATCTTTCTCCCTATCTGTGTCTCTCTGTCTCTCTCTATCCATCTCCTCCCCGACATGTTATTATCTCACATATAAGCTTCGTATACTAAGAGTGTCCTTTGTTCCGATAGGAACTAATCACAGCTCCTATTAATGACCTGTAGTTCCCAGCTCCATTGACTTTAGTGGAGGCAGGTTTTTTGGTGAATAACTGTAAAGCGCAGGGTTAAATATTTCCCCTCAAAACATAGTCTACGACATTCCCTGAGTCAATGGGGCATCTGTGCAAAATGTCGTGATTGTAAATGTGACGGTGCGGATTCCTTTAGCGGACATACACACACACACACACACACATACATACATACATAAATACACACACATATATACACACACATACATACATACACACATACAATAACATACACGCACGATCAGCTCTACCCTCACCTACTGTATCCTCACCCATCCCTTGTAGACTGTGAGCCCTCGCGGGCAGGGACCTCTCTCCTCCTGTACCTGTATGTGCCTTCTATTGTTTATGATTATTGTACTTATCCCTATTATGTATACCCCTTTCACATGTAAAGTGCCATGGAATAAATGGCGCTATAATAATAAATAATAATAATACATACATACTGTACATACACACATACATACACATACATACTGTACATACATACACATACATACACACACATACATACATTCAGCTTTATATATTAGATTTCACTCACTTATATAGCGCCATTAATGCCACAGCGCTTTACAGATGTGATCATCACTGTCCCCATTGGGGCTCACAATCTACATTCCCCATTGTAAAGCCTTTGAAGTTTGGGAGGAAACCAGAGAACCTGGAGGAAACCCATGCAGACACGGGGAGAACACACCAACGCCTTACAAATGTTGTCCTTGGTGCGATTTGACTCCAGGACCCATAACTTTGTTTGGTTCAAAATACATTAGAAATGCCTTGAAATATTGCAAACGTTGTGAATGTTAAAGTTGGGCAAAAAGTTGCAAGACTTTTGATGTTTTTGTGCCAGTCCTGGCCAGCTTCGCAAAAGCAGGCAGAGCTTGGGAAGGATGAGGATCGATGTCACGCTAGGTACAAGGAAGTACAAAACAAACAGCGAAAGGGAGGGGAAGGGAAACCCTGTGTCCAGGGAATGGGAAGATGGTGACCCCGTCCAAACCTACCCCTGGTCCCTGGGGTCCCTCATCCGCCTAGATAGGGTCCACACCTATGCGCTGAGCAGGATACCTGACCCTAGGTATCCCTAGTCCTGGGTCCTAAATAGGGAACAGATGGGAGGAGCAATTCGTCAACCCCACTAACCACTATAGAAGTCACGAGGAGGACACACAGGGGTAAAATGCATAAAATACTTATTTGCAGATGACTCAGGTAGAAGTTCAGCAGAGTTTTCAGGAACAATACTACAGAGGAGTACAAGCCACCTGCTTGCAACTAGAGCTTGAATGAACTGAAAATATCACCAGCACCAGTCCAAGGAAGGAAGGGGTATATAAACACCAAGATAATGCTGATGATCATAGGCTGGGTAGAAGGCGAGCTGCTGCTGGGTCCAAAAGGGAGAGATGAATCCAGCAGGAAAGCTACCTATACCAATGAATACTAACAGCAGGAACAATGAAAGGTCAGGGAGCATTTTGCGCAGCCAAACGCTGTGACCTTCTATGGCCAGAAAACATATGACTGTTACCTGTGCCACACCTGTGACAATTGGGCATAGTGAAGCCCACATGGCAGATACATGAAAATTATGCCACACACCAGAAATGTATTTTAGTCCACATGTGGAATAATATTTCTGGTAATTGCACACGGCAGTTGTAAGATACCCCTAATTCATTAAAGGAAATTTTTCATCAGGTTTGTGCTATGTAATCTGAAAGCGGTATGATATAGGGGCTGAGACCCTGATTCTGGTAATGAGTCACTTACTGAGCTGTTTGCTGTCATCCTGATACAATCACTGGTTTCTCTGCTTCAGGCAGACCAAGCAGTGCTCAGATGCTGAGCCATGTATAACGTCTCCCCCAGTACTGATTGGCAGCTTTCTGTCTACAAAATGTATTGACACAAAACTGCTAATCAGTGGAGGGGTTGTACAAAGTAGTTGACTAGGATGCATGAGATTCTAGTGATAATCTCCTGCTGAAAAAACACTGATTTTGTTGATACAGCAACACACTGCCTAGTAAATGACACATTGTTGGAATCAGAGTCTCTTCCCCTACATCATGCCACTCTCAGATTACATAGCAAAAACATTGTGACAGATTCCATTTAAGCGGCGTCTGCCTCTTAATAAATTAGGCACATTTTACTCCAGTGGTCCCTTCAAAAAGATTGGGGTACAAAATGTCATTGTTAAAGGGAATCTGTCAGCAGGTTTTTCCTATGTAAGCTTAAAACAGCTTGCTGTAAGGGTTAACACATAGAATGCAGGGACTCCTGTGTTGTCAGTCTGAGCTGTTGTTTATTTGCTATGTCAGTTTAAGCAGCAGAACTTATCATTGCTTGGATTTTAATGTCACACACATACAGTTAGGTCCAGAAATATTTGGACAGTGACACAATTTTGGCGAGTTGGGCTCTGCATGCCACCACATTGGATTTGAAATGAAACCTCTACAACAGAATTCAAGTGCAGATTGTAACGTTTAATTTGAAGGTTTGAACAAAAATATCTGATAGAAATTGTAGGAATTGTCACATTTCTTTACAAACACTCCACATTTTAGGAGGTCAAAAGTAATTGGACAAATAAACCAAACCCAAACAAAATATTTTTATTTTCAATATTTTGTTGCGAATCCTTTGGAGGCAATCACTGCCTTAAGTCTGGAACCCATGGACATCACCAAACGCTGGGTTTCCTCCTTCTTAATGCTTTGCCAGGCCTTTACAGCCGCAGCCTTCAGGTCTTGCTTGTTTGTGGGTCTTTCCGTCTTAAGTCTGGATTTGAGCAAGTGAAATGCATGCTCAATTGGGTTAAGATCTGGTGATTGACTTGGCCATTGCAGAATGTTCCACTTTTTTGCACTCATGAACTCCTGGGTAGCTTTGGCTGTATGCTTGGGGTCATTGTCCATCTGTACTATGAAGCGCCGTCCGATCAACTTTGCGGCATTTGGCTGAATCTGGGCTGAAAGTATATCCCGGTACACTTCAGAATTCATCCGACTACTATTGTCTGCTGTTATGTCATCAATAAACACAAGTGACCCAGTGCTATTGAAAGCCATGCATGCCCATGCCATCACGTTGCCTCCACCATGTTTTACAGAGGATGTGGTGTGCCTTGGACCATGTGCCGTTCCCTTTCTACTCCAAACTTTTTTCTTCCCATCATTCTGGTACAGGTTGATCTTTGTCTCATCTGTCCATAGAATACTTTTCCAGAACTGAGCCGGCTTCATGAGGTGTTTTTCAGCAAATTTAACTCTGGCCTGTCTATTTTTGGAATTGATGAATGGTTTGCATCTAGATGTGAACCCTTTGTATTTACTTTCATGGAGTCTTCTCTTTACTGTTGACTTAGAGACAGATACACCTACTTCACTGAGAGTGTTCTGGACTTCAGTTGATGTTGTGAACGGGTTCTTCTTCACCAAAGAAAGTATGCGGCGATCATCCACCACTGTTGTCATCCGTGGACGCCCAGGCCTTTTTGAGTTCCCAAGCTCACCAGTCAATTCCTTTTTTCTCAGAATGTACCCGACTGTTGATTTTGCTACTCCAAGCATGTCTGCTATCTCTCTGATGGATTTTTTCTTTTTTTTCAGCCTCAGGATGTTCTGCTTCACCTCAATTGAGAGTTCCTTAGACCGCATGTTGTCTGGTCACAGCAACAGCTTCCAAATGCAAAACCACACACCTGTAATCAACCCCAGACCTTTTAACTACTTCATTGATAACAGTTTAACAAGGGAGACGCCTTCAGAGTTAATTGCAGCCCTTAGAGTCCCTTGTCCAATTACTTTTGGTCCCTTGAAAAAGAGGAGGCTATGCATTACAGAGCTATGATTCCTAATCCCTTTCTCCGATTTGGATGTGAAAACTCTCATATTGCAGCTGGGAGTGTGCACTTTCAGCCCATATTATATATATAATTGTATTTCTGAACATGTTTTTGTAAACAGCTAAAATAACAAAACTTGTGTCACTGTCCAAATATTTCTGGCCCTGACTGTAGTTGTTGGATGGACAATCATTCATTAATTCGCTTTAACTGTAATGTTCATAATTATTACTATTGGCATTACCAGTATCCCATTGGTTGCATAAAGAAAAGCACAGTCTTTTTTATTAAACTCTACAGTAAAGTTTGGTAACTTTATTAAAACATATTTTATATAAAGCTGAGTGTATGTATGTATGAATATGTGTATGTGTGTATGTCCGCTAAAGAAATTTGCACCATCACATGTACATTCACAAAATTTTGCACAGACACTCCATTTGGCTCAGGGAACGTCATAAACTATGTTTTGAGGGGAAATTTTAACCCCGCGCTTTACAGTTATTCACCAAAAAACCTGCCTCCATTAAAGTTAATGGAGCTGGGAGCTACAGTGCAGCCAGAACTTCAGCAGAATGCGCAGCCACGCCCTTATATGGAATGTTGGCGAGTCACAATGCAGCCAGAGAAAGAGACACACAGACAGAGACAGACAGGGAAAGAAACAGGGAAAGAGACAGAGAGAGACAGAGAGAGACAGACAAGGGCAGAGAGAGACAGAGAGGGAAAGAGAGAGACAGAGAGACAGGGAAAGACACAGACAGAGACAGACTGGGAAAGAGACAGACAGGGAAAGAGACAGGGAAAGAGATAGAGACAGACAGGGAAAGAGATAGAGACAGACAGAGAAAGAGACAGACAAGGATAGAGACAGACAGACAGATAGAGAGAGATAGAGAGAGACAGACAGCGACTGGGAGAGAAAAAGAGAGACAGTTACTATCCCGGGCAACGCCGGGTGCTACAGCTAGTACATATATATATATATATATATATATACAGTATATATTTTAAACTCATCCTGAATTTCAAGCCTGTGTTATGCTGCAGAGCTGTATTCATAATTCATCTGGTTATCATTAATAAGAAGGCTTTACTGTTGCTATTGTCCAATCTATTTGCCAACAAGTCTATTAGACTTTTGTGGGTGTGAAATTCCTCAGTTTTGAAACTTGGGTGTTTGTACATCAGTCGATCCGAGGTGCTCATTGACCACATGTGTGGTAATCGGCGGTCATTTTATAAACAGGCGTTTTAGGTGTGCACGCAACAATCTGTAATAGATCGCTCACTGCGCATAGGAAGAAGCAGTATAGAAGTATGAGTGCTGCTGAGAACGATCATCTTTTTTGGCAACCGTAAAGATCATCTCGCCCGACGGACAAGCTTTTTGCTAATTTGTTGGGTGATTGGCGGCCTGTTTATACTTCCTAGGAATGCGCTTTCCCGATAATTGTGCAGTGTAAAAGCACTTTTAGTTAAATTTAATTTAATCTTGGCCATTAGCTTTGCCTTAACAACTTTACGTCAAAAGGTTCTCTAGTGAGTATCATCAACGCCTAGTCTTTATCTCAATGTGAGCCGTTATAACAGTGCCAAGGAACAATTATGATATGATGAATCTGTGAGCCCCAGGAGGGCCGCACTGTTAAGGAGGACTATTTTAGAAGTGCTCCATCAACTTTGATGTCAGTGTATAACGGGAAGTGTGATAGCCACTTCCCAGAGGTAAAAGATTCTTAACCTTCTCACCTCCATAGTGCAATCTAATGACTGGGCGCCGTGCTGTATACATACATTGTATACATTATTCCTTACAGAACGTTATTCCTCCTTTCATAAATGAGTTTTATAGTCAAATAAGAACTTTGCTAAAAACTTTACACAGAAATGATTAATGATAATAACAAAGAATATTTTGCACCAGTTTTTTACTATTTTATATGCAAAAACGGACAACTGTTTATAACTGGAGTATGTAAGAGCTCTGTGCATCACAATCACTATGGGGGAGCCCGTCCAGGTGTCCGCTCCCACCGGTGTCACTGGGTAATCCGGAGCCACCTCCGTGCACCTGTTAGTTCTCCGTGTGGCCCCTTGGCTTGAAGCTGTTGGGGCCCCGCTCACTATGTTTTTAGTGTAGCTGTGCTCTTGATAGCTGGCACTTGAGATTTTAGTGGCCACCTTACTGGAAAACCCTATCCCCCGCGGTGTGCCGCTTTACACGCTGCGATATCGGTACCGATATCGCTAGCGTGGGTACCCGCCCCCATCTGTTGTGCGACACGGGCAAATCGCTGCCCATGGCGCACAACATCACGCGGACCCGTTACACTACTTACCTGCCTGGCAACGTCGCTGTGACCGGCGAACCGCCTCCTTTCTAAGGGGGCGGTTCGTTCAGCATCACAGCAACGTCACAGCTGCGTCACTGAACCACCGCCCAATAGAAGCGGAGGGGCGGAGATGAGCGGGACGTAACATCCCGCCCACCTCCTTCCTTCCGCATTGTGGCCGGGACGCAGGTAAGGAGAGCTTCCTCGTTCCTGCGGTGTCACACGGAGCGATGTGTGCTGCCGCAGGAACGAGGAACAACTTCGTTACTTCTGCAGTAACGATTTTTGAGAATGGACCCCCATGTCACCGATGAGCCGTTTTGCACGTTTTTACAACGATGCAAAATCGCTCATAGGTGTCACACGCAGCAACATCGCTAATGCGGCCGGATGTGCGTCACCAATTCCGTGACCCCAACGAGTTCGCATTAGCGATGTCGTAGTGTGTAAAGCCCCCTTTAGGGAAGTTCATAAACAGACTCTCCCTCCCAGGTTAACTATCAGGACGATGAACTGGCTCCTGACCTAGGGTCCTGTACCCCGTCGTGCTCGGTACCAGTCAGTTCCTTTGGCTGTCTGATGCCAACAGTCCTCCTAAACTATGTCCGTCGCACCCTTCCAATGTCACTGCCACCGGTCCCCGACTCCTCTGGTCCTGGACTACCATCTGCGATCCAACCTTGGTTACTACTCCCCAATTCCTCACTCTTTGAGGGCTCTCACTCAACTCCTCTTCCTCCCTCCCACCAGTCTACCTGACTCCTAGGTGGGTGGCCTTATTCCGCTTAACCAACCCATTGGTGTGTCTGACAGGACATGATGTAAGGTGTGATTGGGATTTGTGCTGATGCTAGTGACACCGGCTTCTTAAGAACCTGGAACCATGGGGGGTAGGTCCTGCACCCTGAGTAAGGATTGCAGTACTCTGTGGCACCCTGATACACACAGGGGCGCCACACTATACACTTAACAGGCACTGCTAAACAAAAAGAAAAGGTGCCCAAAAAGTTTTTTTTATAAACTACAAGTGTAGTTATGATGATAGGTTCATCTGAGCCTGTGTAGTTAAAAGAACAATGTTTTGGTACCATGTTAGCCAGTTGAAAAATGATTGATTGCTCTCAGTGAGAGAAACAAAATTAAAAATTTGTAGTTGTGATACCTTTTAATGGCTAACTAAAATGAAATAAGATGATGTTACAAAGCAAGCTTTTGAGACATCTCAGGTCTCCTCATCAGGCATGGTATGACAAAATATCTATTGTCATACCATGCCTGATGAAGACACCTGAGATGTCTCGAAAGCTTGCTTTGTAACATCATCTTATTTTAGTTAGCCATTAGAGGTATCACAACTAGAATATTTTAATTTTGTTTCTCCCACTGAGAGCAATCAATCATTGAGCCTGTGTAGTAATGGTGATTCCAGCTTTAGCAGTGTGGTAAAGCTATCGGTCCGCTCAATGTAGAGCAGTTCTAACCTAATCAAGCTCCAAATCAGAGTTATAGAGTATAATCTGGGTGGGATAGTTCTCTTGATAATACTGTGATGATAAAATTAAGTTAACTAGGAAGAGCTATTAGCTAGAACCAACATGTATACACACTAACGGTTAAAAATGTCGGGGACGGGAGACTGCCGGTCTGTGCCGTATCCTCAAGAGTTAGATCTTCCTGGAGTGCCTTAGAAATGCAGAGTCTACTTACTCCTTAAGCATCTTGAAAATGCTTGTTCAATCGCAGATGAAGAAGGACAGGAGGTCCTTTGAATCGTGATGGGTTTTGGATTTGTGGCGCCCTGGACCAGCCAGGGGCCACAGAGAACAACACCCACACACCCCACACTCCCGGTCAGGCACACCGAAGTCAGACTAAAACCCTTGTTGCCTTCCTCCAGGGGCTGATGTTCACACCAGGGGGTGGGCCAGGTGGTTGGCCCCCTCACTGAGGAGTTCACAGTCCTGGAGGCGGGAAAAGGAACAGATCAGTTTTGGAGGTGAAAGTGAGAGGAAGGAAAAGTGGTAGTGGAGCAACTATCTGACAGCGTCCGGGTGTGTGGCCCGGGCGGTACAGCAAGGTTGGCAGACGGTGGTGACCGTCTGCAGGAGTGGCCTATCGGAGTTTATCGTAAGGACCGTGGACGGGCGGTGGCCCGGCGGTACCGGACCGGTACACAAAGAGAAGTCAGCACCATCTGGCAGGGGCTTACGGACCCCGGCAAGGCTAGGAGTCGCCGTGAATTTGCCAAATTCGTTAGCGAAGGGAACCTCCTGGGTTTCCCAGCAGCCAAGTCCCGACAGAAGGCAACCGTCCAACCGAGAGAGGGAAACACAGTCACAGCCAAGGCTAAAGTTCCCAGGGCCAGCGCCTGCGGGCAAAAGGGGTTCCTCCAGCCCATATCCAAAGCTGGGGAGCGGGTTACCGGTGGGAACCCATTGGAACCGTTTACAGTACATAGGTGCAGGGAAAGGCAGTCACCATCAACCTGCCGGGAGAAACAACACCGCAGCCGTCTGTGGGACCCATCCGTCCAGCCGTGTGTTTTACCGAAAACTGTGTCCTCATCATTGGCTGAGTGAGTACCACCGTGCCGTGCGGCACAGCGCTGCCCCCGCGACCCTGCACCTCACCAGGCCCTGTAGCCCGCCTGTCATCCATCCCTACCCCATCACCGGGCCCCGGGACAACCAACCCCCTACCCACGGAGGGGAGAACTAACAACAAAGCTGCTCCCTGTCACCACTCCCGGGATCCCCGTCCAGAGCAGCGGTGGTGTCACCAATATCACCACAACCGTGGGTGGCGTCACGGACAATAATCAAATCCCCCAATCAATTCCCCCCTTTTCACTCACGGGCGAGGAACGCCGCTCGAGTCCCCGGGATCCGGCCCATCACTCGAGCCACCACCGAGCAGCAGCAGCAGCAGCCAGACACGAGCAGTGGGAGAGCGTAGCGTCCCCTCCTCCGCCCGCGACAGATTCAGTGGGACACCGTAGCTACTTACTCACAAGCGTCACACAACTCACAGTATCCTCCTTCTTGGTAGTCAGGGACGCCACCGGTCGAGGCACTCTGTACAAACCTGCGTACCACCAACACCAGCACTGCTGTGAGCAAACTCTATGATGCCCTGGACAAGCCAGGGGTCACAGGTAATGACATCACCACACCCTACACTCTGGTTAGGCACATCAAAGCTAAACCCAAAAATCCTTGTTGCCTTCCTCCAGGGGCTGATATTCACACCAGGGGGTGGGCCAGGCGGTTAGCCCCATCCACCGAGGAGATCACAGTCCTGGAGGCGGGAAAAGAGACTAGATGAGTTTTGGACATGAGAGTGTGAGGAGTAAAGTGGTAGTAGAGCAACTATCTGAGAGCGTCCGGGTGTGTGCCCCGGACAGAGACAGCAAGGTTAGCAGACGGCGGTGACCATCTGCAGGAGTGGGCTATCGGAGTTGCCGTAAGGACCGTGGACGGGCGGTGGCCCGGCGGTACCGGACCGGTATACAAGGAGACGCCAGCACCATTGGCAGGGGCCTTTCGGATCCCGGCAAGGCTTGGAGTCACCGTGAATTTGCCAAATCCGTCAGTGAAGGGGACCTCTTGGTTTCCAAACAACTAAGTCCCGATTGAAGGCAACAGTCCAACCGTATGAGAGAGACACCGCCACCGCCAAGGCACCAGTTTCTCAGGGCCAGCGCCTGCGGGCAAAGAGGGGCTCCAACGGCCCATATCCAAGCCGGGGAGCGGGTTACCGGTGGGAACCCATTGGAACCAACAGAAGTACTAGGTGCAGGGAAAGAGACAGTCACCGTTAACTACCGGGGAAAAGCAACAGCAGCCGTCCGTGGGAACCGTCTTTCCAGCCGTGTGTTTTACCGAGAACTGTGTCATCGTCTCAGGCTGAGTGAGTACCACCGTGCCGTGCGGCACAGCGCTGCCCCCGCGACCCTACACCTCACCAGGCCCCGCACCCGGCCTGCCATCACCCATCCTCTACCCCATCACTGGGCCCCGGGACAACCAACCTTTACCCACGGAGGGGAGAACTAACAACTCAGCTGCTCCCTGTCACCGCTCCCGGGATCCCCATACAGAGCAGCGGTGGTGTTACCAAAAATCACCACAACCGTGGGTGGCGTCACAGACAATAACCAAATTCCTTCCCCCACCACCAATACACCCCTTTCACTCACGGGTGAGGAGCGCCGCTCGAATCCCCGGGATCCGGCCCATCACTCGTGCCACCTAGCAGCAGCAGCCGCAGAGCAGCGGCAGCCGGACCCGAGCAGTGGGAGAGCGCAGCGTCCCCTCCTCCTCCCGCGACAACTTGGCGTCACAAACAGGATCTTACCGCTCTGCCGTTTGGTAGAGATGCGCCTTGTTACCGCCGGAGGTGTCCGGCCAGAAAATTTCAGAAGCCGCCATCTTTGGCGCGGAAAGTTCCCGCTCGAGTGTCTCCTCGAGTAGTGGAGGCGCGAAGGCCAAAACCCCGCCCCGATAGAGGAGGAGCCGGAAAGAGGCTAAGGGAGACGGAATGGTGGCTGGTCGCCTGTGAGCGGGGCTATAAAAGCAGGGACGCCAGGACCCTGCGCCCATCTTGTTCCTGGGAGAGGCCGCCAGCATGATGTTCATGCCGTCCCGAAACACCGTGACCCCCGCACCTGGAACAGCGGCGTGGGTGGAAATCCGGACCGCGCAGCTCTACCAGAGGCTGCAGGTCAAGATGCAGCTCCTCTTGGAGGAGTGGGAGACCGACATGGCGGATGTCATAGCGACCGTGCGGAGACGCGAGGAGGAAGCTGCGGAAGGGAGGGTGAGTGACCCACGCACCGATGCCCTTAAAGGGCCGGTCATCGCGGCTGCGGGACCCGGTCTAAACCCTCTCACCCTGCTACCCCCCTCGCCACCCGTCCCGGAAGCCGTGACCCCGCCACTAGGCCCGCTGCCACCACCACCGGTAGCGATACCCCGCATGCCCGCCCCGGCGGGCCGACCTGTAGCTGAAGCCTTTAGCCGACCGGAGGTGCTGCCGTGGAAAGCCCCGAAGCCCGAACCGGAGGAGTCCCCCGATAAATCCCCTGAGCCGGAGCCGGTGGACCGCTCCGTAAAGAAGGCCCAGCATCGGAAAGCCCCTGTGTCCATCCCCCACGCCTCGGACGAGGTAGCGCCGGGTTGCCGCTGCAAGGCGGCGTCCAAGTCCACGTCACCGCGGGACCTTCTGCCCAGATCACCAGCAGTGGGCAGTGTCCAAAAGGTCTCGCGGGGCCCGACCCGTGCGCCGGAGCTCGCAACAGCCCTGTACTGGGACAGGGAGCCGGTACCGTTGGGCCCAGAAATTGAAGAGAGGGAGAAGAAGAAGGCGGAGTTGGTGGCCCGTGCGATCCGGGAGAAGGAGAGTCTCCGCCAGGCAACTTTCCACATCCGAGGCCCGCTGTATGAGGGGCAGGTGAGGCGGTTTGATGTCCACCGGGGCTATGGATTCATTTATGAACCGGGCCTGGAGGCCGAAGTTTTTATAGCCCGGCGGGATGTTAATGCTCACCTGCCAGAAGAGCACCCGGGCCGTAACCTGATGCCGGGAGATCTGGTGCAGTACACCCGGCACTGTGGGGAGAGGGGGTGGTTCGCGCTGGATGCGAAGCTGAGGGGCAGTCAGGAGGCCCGTGTGATCACCGCACCCCCTCCGTCAGGCGATGCCGAGGAATCGGAGTAAGGGCAGCGGAGCACCGTTGTCTCAGTCCCCGTTGGGACCACCAGTGTGTTTTAAAGTTTAAAAGTTTTAAAGAATGGAAAAATGATAAGAGAAATGAAACCGTGAAAAGTCACCTGATTGTCTACTGCTGATTACAACCGGTCGTAGCCGGCAACTGGTCCCCGTTGGGACCCCCCTTTACAAATTCACATAGAAACGTCTATGGACAAGCCTGAGAACTTGCAGGGCAACCACAAACATTAGTGGCTTGTAAATAATGTGTTGTTCCAGCTTCCACCGTTGCCGCCTCCGGAGAGGCAGATTGGAGGAAGGGCCCGCAGTGGAGCAGGCTGGGGCCCAGCCACCACAGGAACCGGTGGCAATCCTCTGGGGGTTTCAGGGGTTCCCCATGGACGTGGGTCCCCTGAAAAGGACAGAACCCGCTCGGGCAATTTGTGCAGGACTGGGGTCAAGGGGTGCTGCCTGTTTGCTAGGGGCAGCATCAGGGCCAGGTTGCTTGGGTGGGAGAGAGCGGAAGCCGTAACCGTTTGAAACCGTTGAAACCATTTAAGTAAGAGTACCTCCCGATGTGGGAAGATGTTATTTTAATTGTATGTTTGTCTCCGTTTTACATTTTTATATTTTTACAGTTAAAAAGAAAAATAAAACCGGTGTTGGACGGGCAGCCCGCGGACGGTCTGCATTTTGTTAAGGGGGAATGTGACGCCCTGGACAAGCCAGGGGTCACAGGTAATGACATCACCACACCCTACACCCCGGTTAGGCACATCAATGCTAGACCTAAAAATCCTTGTTGCCTTCCTCCAGGGGCTGATGTTCACACCAGGGGGTGGGCCAGGCGGTTGACCCCGCCCACCAAGGAGATCACAGTCCTGGAGGCGGGAAAAGAGACGAGATGAGTTTTGGACGTGAGAGTGTGAGGAGTAAAGTGGTAGTAGAGCAACTATCTGAGAGCGTCCGGGTGTGTGCCCCGGACAGAGACAGCAAGGTTAGCAGACGGCGGTGACCGTCTGCAGGAGTGGCCTATCGGAGTTGCCGTAAGGACCGTGGACGGGCGGTGGCCCGGTGGTACCGGACCGGTATACAAGGAGAAGCCAGCACCATTGGCAGGGGCCTTTCAGATCCCGGCAAGGCTTGGAGTCGCAGTGAATTTTCCAAATCCGTCAGTGAAGGGGACCTCCGGGTTTCCAAACAACTAAGTCCCGATTGAAGGCAACAGTCCAACCATATGAGAGAGACACCGCCACCGCCAAGGCACCAGTTTCTCAGGGATGAGGGTATCCTCAGCTCACCTGTTCCTCGGGCTGCCAGTCCTTGCGGGTGCCTGGGATCCACTGGTAAGTCCCATCCGGTTTAGAAATGAATGCAAAAGGGAAGGAAAGGATCCGGCACAAATACCTCTGAATAAAATGTCGAAGCTTTATTGGCAAATATTAAAAAGGTTCCATCCGTGTAAACAAAAGGAGGGAGTTATCCCATGGAAACTTTACGCGTTTCGGACTTCCATATTAAAAGCAAAGAGTCCTTAATCATAAGTAATCCATGTATACCACTCAGCTACTAAAATAGACTAACTCACTATATGGACACAAAAGAAAAGCTGGTCACCACTAATTGCAATTAACTGGCAGTGGGTGTAAACCTTCACACATAATTGCAAAAGATGAACAAGCAAGACAATACATAGTTAAAAATAAAATCAAAATGCATTTAACACAAAAAAAAATATATATATACATCAACAGTAATGAAAAGGGTCAGTGATCCAACCGCTCTAAATAACAAAATCATATGAACATGTCGCGGGCGGAGGAGGGGACGCCGCGCTCTCCCTCTGCTCGGGTCCGGCGGCTGCTGCGGCCTGCTGCTGCCGCTGCTCGGTGGCTCAAGCGATGGGCCGGATCCCGGGGACTCGAGCGGCGCTCCTCGCCCGTGAGTGAAAGGGGATTGGTTTTTGGGATAGTTTATTGTCCGTGACGCCACCCACGGTTGTGGTGATTAAGTGGACACCACCGCTGCTCTTTCTGGGGAGCCCGGGAGTGATGGTAGGTCCGAACCAGTTGTTGGTTTGCCCCTCCGTGGGTAGGGGTTTTGGTGGTCTCGGGGCCCAGTGATGGGGTTGGTATGGTGGACAGGCGGGTATAGGGCCTGTGGAGGTGCAGGGGCGCAGGGACAGCGCTGTGCCGCACGGCACGGAGGTACTCACTCAGCCAGTAAACACGACACAGTTCTCGGTAAACAAACGGCTGGTTGGACGGGTCCCTCGGACGGTTACGGTGCTGATGTTCCCTGCAGTTAGCGGTGACGGTCTCTTCCCTGCACCTATGTAAAGTCTTTTTGGTAGCGATGGGTTCCCACCGGTTACCCGCTCCCCGGCCTGGACATGAGCCGGAGGAGCCCTTCTCTTGCCCGCAGGCGCTGGCCCTGGGAAACTGGTGCCTTGGCGGTGGCGGTGTTTCCCCTTAACGGTCGGACTGTTGCCTTCAATCGGGACTTGGTTGTTAGGAGACAGAGGTCCCCTTCACTGACGGATTTGGCAAATTATGGCGACTCCTAGACTTGCAGGGATCCGAAAGGCCCCTGCCCTGGTGCTGACTGCTCTTCGTATACTGCTCCGGTACCGCCGGGTCACCACCCGTCCGCGGTCCTTCCAGCAACCTCCAAGCAGTCCCCCTGCAGACTATCACCGCCGTCTGCTGACCTTGCTGTCTCAGTCCGGGGCACACACCCGGACCAACTTCAGGCTTTCTTAACTGACACTTTTCTGTCACTGTCCACTGTCCTTTTGTTTTTCTGTAAAGATAAAAAACGGTAACATATATACAAGTTATGACATCATCCCACATCGGGAGGTTCATTTCTTAAACGTTACGGTTTTTACGGTTAACGGTTACGGTCTCCGCTCTCTCCCACCCAAGTAACCTGGCCCTGATGCTGCCCCTAAAACCCAGGCAGCACCCCTTGACCCCAGTCCTGAACCAGTTACCCGAGCGGGATCTGTCCTTCCCCTCCAGAGGGTAGCCACCGGTTCCTGTGGTGGCTGGGCCCCAGCCTGCTCTGCTGTGGGCCCTCCCTCCAACCTGCCTCTCCGGAGGCGGTAAATGCGGAAACGGTAACGGTAACCCAACTTATTTACAAGCCACTAGCGTCTGTGGTTGCCCTGCAAGTTCACAGGCTTGTCCATAGAAAGTTCTCTATGCAAACAATTTTCCAAGCGGTCCCCACGGGGACAACGGTGCCGGCAACGGCCGGTTTCCAATCACAGGAGAATCAGATGACTTTTCGGTTCCATTTTACTTATCATCATTTTCAACTTTTAAACAAACACACTGAAAACACACCTGTTTTCTTCCCCCTCCCCTTTTAAAGAACGGTTTCCCTGTACCTAAGTGGGGGCCTACCTAGGTTGGGACGGGTGGACCTCCGGGGTCCGGTGTCAGTGGGGCTAGGCAGTGGGGCAGAGGGAACAATCGGTTCCTCCTCCCTGCTATCGTGTGGGGCAGGCGGAGGCATAGGGGAGCTGGGCACAGGTTCATCCCTGGGCACTGGCACTGGTTCTGGCTCACGGTTGACCGCTTCCACCACTTCTTCATCCACAGGTTGTGGGAACAGTATCACTGGAAGAATCACCGCGCCGTTCTGTGTAGGCCAGTCTGCTGGGAAGTCACCCATCACAGTGTGGATCACCTCTTTTGCCTTCTCTGCTGGTGGAGGAACTGGTACTTCAGTCGTCGCCCTCAATGCTGGTGGGCACCTTTTCAGATGGTCCCGGGAAACCATGGCCAAAGTGTCCCCTTGGTCACGACTGATCTGGTAGGCCTTTCCATCTTTCCATTGTGGGTTGTATGACGTATGGGATTTGTTCCCATTGATCATCCAGCTTGTGGGTCTTCCTCTTCCGCTTTAACACCACATCTCCAGGCTGGAAAGGGCCCGCAGACGCTTTCTGATTGAAGCGCTGCTCCTGTTGTTCTCGACTCCGACTTAGGTTCTTCTCCACATACTCCTGAATCTGTCGGTACTGCACCCTCCGCCGGGTGTCCCATTCAGCCGTTGAGGGGAGTGTCTCTGGGGCTTCCAGTCCCATTTCTAGGTCCACCGGCAGTCGGCCGGGGCCGAGCCCTCATCAGATACGCTGAGGTGCACTTTGTTGAGCTAGACGGGATATTGTTGTACATATCGACCAAGTCAGGCAGCTTCTCCGGCCACAGGTTCCGCTTCTCCAACGGCAACGTTTTGAGGAGGCCAAGGACCAGATGGTTCATCTTCTCACACATACCGTTGGTCTGGGCATGGTAAGGGGTGGTCCGGATCTTCTTGCAGCCATACAGCTGACAGAACTCATGGAACACCTCCGCCTCAAAGGCTGGACCTTGGTCGGTAAGCACCTTCTCAGGGTATCCATGGGGTCGACAGAAGTAAGCTTGGAACGCTCTAGCGGCGGTACGGCCGGTTAAGTCCTTGACCGGGACAACCACCATGAACCGGGAGTAATGATCTACTATGGTCAGAGCGTAAGTGTACCCACTTCGGCTGGGGGTGAGCTTTACATGGTCCAAGGCGACCAGCTCCAGCGGTTGGTGTGTAATGATCGGGCGTAGGGGAGCCTTTTGGCTGGCTTCATCCTTCCTCCTCAACGTACAAGGACCGCACTCTCGACACCAGGCCTCCACAGACTCCCGCATCCCACTCCAATAGAACCGCTCCCTCAACAGCATCTCCAGCTTCTTCCATCCGAAGTGGCCGGCACCATCATGGTACGCCTGCAGAACAGTGGGTACATCAGCTTGGGGAATAACCAACTGGCGGATCTTCTCATGGGTCTTCGGGTTGATCAGCTCACGGTACAACCTCCCCTGATGTAGGCACAGCCGGGTCCGTTCCTTCCACAAGCGTTGGGCTTCAGCTGGGGCGGCAGGGTCCATTCCAGCAGCGCCTTGCTCCACCAGGGTCTTGACTAGGCGGACAGCGGGCGCCTGATTTTGAGCTTCCTGCCACTCCTGACTGGGCAGCGGATCCAGGTTCACCCGTTGTTGGTGGACATGTACTTTCTCAGTTGGTGGCCGGTGGAATGCAGGCAACTCGATCTCCTCGAGGTCATCATCCTCGCACCCACCTTCTGACAAGTGGGGCATCCGAGAGAGGGCATCAGCATTAATGTTGACGTGACCGGCCCTGTATTTGATGGTGAAGTCATAGTTGGCTAGTCTGGCCACCCACCGCTGCTCCAACGCGCCCAGCTTGGCCGTGTCCAGGTGAGTCAACGGATTGTTATCCGTGAAAGCGGTGAATTTTGCTGCGGCCAAGTAGTGACGGAACCGCTCGGTGATAGCCCACACCAGTGCCAGGAGCTCGAGCTTGAAGGAGCTGTAGTTCTCAGGGTTCCTTTCAGTCGGCCGGAGTTTTCGGCTAGCATAGGCAATCACCTTCTCCTTTCCTTCCTGGACCTGGGATAGGACTGCCCCCAAACCCACATTGCTGGCGTCTGTGTAGAGGATGAATGGGCAGCCGTAGTCAGGGTACGCTAGGACCTCTTCTCCAGTCAAGGTCGCTTTCAGCTGACGGAAGGATTCCTCATGCCTGTCCTCCCACACCAGTGGGGCTCCGATGGGTCTACCACCTTTGGTCTGTCCCACGAGGAGGTCTTGCATGGGAGCAGCCATCTTCGTGTACCCCTTGATGAAGTGCCAGTAGTACCCCACCAGACCCAAAAACTGCCTTACTTCCCTCACGGTGGTTGGTCTTGGCCAGTCCTGGATGGCAGTGATCTTCTCAGGGTCGGGGGCGACACCTTCCGCACTCACCACATGCCCCAGGTACTGCACTCTGGGTTTCAGCAGGTGGCACTTGGAGGGCTTCAACTTCATCCCGTATTTGGCAAGGGACGCGAACACCTCGGCTAGGTGCTCCAGATGGGCTTCATACGTCCGAGAGTACACAATCACATCATCCAGGTATAACAGGACGGTCTCGAAGTTTAGATGTCCCAGACAGCACTCCATCAGCCGTTGGAAGGTTCCAGGGGCATTGCACAGCCCAAACGGCATGCTATTGAATTCACAGAGCCCCATTGGGGTGGTGAAAGCGGTTTTCTCCCGGTCTTCCGGGGCCACTGCCACTTGCCAGTACCCACTGGTGAGGTCAAGGGTAGAGAAGTAATTTGCGGTTCTCAGTGCGGCCAAAGACTCTTCAATACGGGGCAGTGGGTAGGCATCTTTATGCGTTATCTGATTAATCTTCCGGTAGTCCACACACATCCGCATGGTACCATCCTTCTTCTTAACCAGTACCAACGGAGCGGCCCAGGGACTACAGCTGTCCCGAATAACCCTGCCTCCTTCATATTCCTCAACATATCTTTGGCACACTGGTAATGTGCAGGGGGAATAGGCCTGTACCTCTCCTTGATAGGGGGGTGTTCACCGGTGGGGATGTGGTGTTGGACCCCTTTGATCTGCCCAAAGTCTAGTGGATGTTTGCTGAAAACTTGTTCGTACTCCCGCACCACCCTGTATACCCCTGCTTTGTGATGTGTAGGGGTATCATCAGTGCCCACATGTAGCTGTTGGTGCCACTCATTTACCTCCCCGTGAGGCGGGGGAGTGCTAGTAGAAGGTGGGGAAACTGAGGGAGTGGCCTCGTGGATGGTGTGGGGATCCAGGGTGAGCAGCTTGGCAATGGTGGCATACCGGGGAAGCCTGACTTCTTCCTCCCCACAGTTCAGTACCCTCACGGGCTCTCTCCCCTTCTTTACGTCTACCACCCCTCGGGCGGCCATTACAGTGGGCCAGTGCTCGGAGGGTATGGGCTCCATCATGGCAGGGTAGTCACGCCCCTGAGGCCCTACTGCTGCCCTACACCAAATCATCATCTCACTCCTAGGGGGCACAATCAACGGAGCAACATCCATCACTCTCACTCCACCAATCTCTCCTCCTGTTGAGTTTAGATGCTGGCGGTACATCAAGGCTCGGATCTCACGCTGCACAGCTCTCTGTCGGCTCCCCGCCGCCGTGGCGGCCAGCTGTTGCAGTAGGGCCAACACATCACCCATACAGTGCTCCATCACATTGGTTCCTAGCACTATCTTTGGGTTATGATCACTGGGTTCATTCATGATCACAATCATACCCTGGTGTTGCAGTTCAGCTTGCCCCACTGTCATAGCCACCTGTTTATACCCCACTTGGGTCAATGGGAGTCCATTAGCAGCAATTAGCGTTATACTAGTATCTGGGGGTGCCAGCTCGTCTATCCCCCAATACCGCTGGTACAATGTGTATGGTATGGTGGTTACCTGTGATCCAGTGTCCAAGAGAGCCATCACCGGTATGCCGTCCACAGCCACGGGGATGATGGGCCGGGCCCCGATATACCGGTCCCGCCAGTCTGGGGGGCCACGGGGTTCTACTCCTGAGGGTTGGCCTGGGGCCCCAGGGGTTGCTCGTTTAACGGGCACTGTCGGAAGTAATGCCCAGGCTTACGGCACTTGTAGCAGGTTGGAGGTCTGCTCCGCGGGTTGTTAGCACTTCTCCGCTGCATCCAGGGGACATCCTCAGGGCTGTCGGCAAGCTGTATCTGTGCTGGAGGCTGAGATCTGGTCAAAGGTTGGAGTGCAGCAAGAATCTTGGCGAGGTCTCCGTCCATGCGACGGACCTGGGCTGCCAGTTCCTCCATCGTGCTGCTTGGGGTTGTAGGTATTGGAGAGGTTGGTAGGACAGGGGCCACCACAACGGGGGCCGTCTCAATGGGCCACGGGGCTGGCTCCAAGATTTCTGAAGCTGGGGGCTGCAGTGCTTTAATGGCCCGTTCCTTTAACACGGCAAAGTCCACATCAGGGTGTTCTAGGGCCCAGAGCCGGAGTTGTTTGCGATCCTCAGGGGACCTCATCCCCTGCACAAATTGCTCTACTAACATCTTGTTGCTGTCCGCCTCATTGATAGGATTCACCCGCTTTAGCGTGCGGAGGGCGGTTTGCAGACGTAAAGCATAGTCCCGAATGCTATCCACAGACCGTTGTCGGCACTGGTAAAACTGCATCCTCAGCTCAGCTTCAGTCCGGGTCTCAAAGGCAGTCTGTAGCTTCTCAAAGATGGTGGCTACAGAGAGCCGGTCCCCCTCGGCCCAGGTCTCCGCTTCCTGCTCAGCCGCACCGGTTAACTGGCCCAGCACTACCGCTGCACGTTGCTTATCGGTCAGGGGGTACAGTTCTAGCAACGGGTTAAGCTTTTTCCGGAAGACCTGTAAAGCATCAGGTTTCCCGTCATACTGCGGTAGCCAGGTAGCTCTGGGCGCATAGGGCAAGGAGAACGGCATCACCTGAGCGAGCGCGGGGGCCGCGGCACCTCCCGCCAGCGCGGCCGGGACCTGGGCAGGCCCATTCCCATCCACGGGTGCCACTGCGGCTGCGACCACCGCTCCTCCAGCGGCTCCATCGGGCGCAGACATCTTGTTTCCGTCCCTCTTAGCCTCTTTCCGGCCCCTCCTCTATCGAGGCGGGGTTTTGGCCTTCGCGCCTCTACTACTCGAGAAGGCGCTCGAGCGGGAACTTTTCGCGCCAAAGATGGCGACTTCTGAAATTTTCCGGCCGGATACCTCCGGGGGTCACAAGGCGCACCTCTACCCAACGGCAGAGCGGTAAGATCCTGTTCGTGACGCCAAGTTGTCGTGGGCGGAGGAGGGGACGCCGCGCTCTCCCTCTGCTCGGGTCCGGCTGCCGCTGCAGCTGCTGCGGCCTGCTGCTGCCGCTGCTCGGTGGCTCGAGCGATGGGCCGGATCCCGGGGACTCGAGCGGCGCTCCTCGCCCGTGAGTGAAAGGGGATTGGTTTTTGGGATACTTTATTGTCCGTGACGCCACCCACGGTTGTGGTGATTAAGTGGACACCACCGCTGCTCTTTCTGGGGAGCCCGGGAGTGATGGTATGGAGCAGCCAGTTGTTGGTTTGCCCCTCCGTGGGTAGGGGTTTTAGTGGTCCCGGGGCCCAGTGATGGGGTTGGTATGGTGGACAGGCGGGTATGGGGCCTGTGGAGGTGCAGGGGCGCAGGGACAGCGCTGTGCCGTACGGCACGGAGGTACTCACTCAGCCAGTAAACACGACACAGTTCTCGGTAAACAAACGGCTGGTTGGACGGGTCCATCGGACGGTTACGGTGCTGATGTTCCCTGCAGTTAGCGGTGACGGTCTCTTCCCTGCACCTATGTAAAGTCTTTTTGGTAACGATGGGTTCCCACCGGTTACCCGCTCCCCGGCCTGGACATGAGCCGGAGGAGCCCTTCTCTTGCCCGCAGGCGCTGGCCTTGGGAAACTGGTGCCTTGGCGGTGGCGGTGTTTCCCCTTAACGGTCGGACTGTTGCCTTCAATCGGGACTTGGTTGTTAGGAGACAGAGGTCCCCTTCACTGACGGATTTGGCAAATTATGGCGACTCCTAGCCTTGCCGGGATTCGAAAGGCCCCTGCCCTGGTGCTGACTGCTCTTCGTATACTGCTCCGGTACCGCCGGGTCACCACCCGTCCGTGGTCCTTCCAGCAACCTCCAAGCAGTCCCCCTGCAGACTATCACTGCCGTCTGCTGACCTTGCTGTCTCAGTCTGGGGCACACACCCGGACCAACTTCAGGCTTTCTTAACTGACACTTTTCTGTCACTGTCCTCCTCTACCACTTCACTGTTTACTCCTTCACTTCCCTAGCTTGACTGCCTGGTTTTCCCGCCTCCAGGGCTGTGAACTCCTCGGTGGGCGGAGCCAACCGCCTGGCCCACCCCCTGGTGTGGACATCAGCCCCTGGAGGAAGGCAACAAGGATTTTAGGTTAGCCTAGGTGTACCTGCCGGGAATGTGGGGTGCATGTGATGTTGTGACCTGTGACCCCTGGCTTGCCCAGGGCGTCACAAACATATCAGCAAATATACCAATGTATATATGAGTGGACAATCAGGTATAAAGACAGCTTATACTAAAACTCGTCATCATGTGGGCAGAAATCCCAATGAGAATGCATGTGTATGTCACAAAAGAGAGAATTCCCAATTGTAAGCACAAGACCCCCAAAAAATTCACAAATTACATAAAAATGTATATATGAAAAAATATTTATTTATTATTTTATCTTCATTCACTAATGCCCTTATTCTTTTATTGTTTTATTTCCTTATTTTCTCATTCTTTTAAAATTACTAATTTATATTTATCCATATATATCCATGTCCATATATGTGTACATAATTAAATAATTGTCCCAAATGGGAGGAATATGTATACCAAGGTACAAATTAATCTCAAACCACATGCATTCCCATTTATATGACATGTCCCCTTAGAATACTTTAAATACTGTCAAAAATTCAGATGTAGCATATACCAATTCAATTCTATATTCAAGGCCAAACTCCAATTTATGCACTCACACATAAAGGGAAAACCTTCCCCTGAAAGAAAGGAAAAAACACCAATTATCATCCGCTAATAAGGAACTTCTAAGAAGCCAGAATCAGAAAATATATCGCAGATCCGAGCGGTAATTAAAACCGCCTGGGTATCTTGAATCTAGCCGCAGGATCCATTTAGCCTCAGCCAGCAACAGAGCCTGAAACCAGTCCCCCCCGCGGGGGGGTCTAGGTACAGATTCCACACCTGTAATCCTCAATGACGAAAAGTCTACTGAATGACATTCAATATAATGCCTAGTGAGACCAGATAATGAACGCTTTTTAACCAACGCTACATAATTTAAAGAATTACTATCCAGGGCTGCAGAGGGAATACGAACATGCTCAGAGATCCTAGCTCTCAAAGCTCTTGAGGTGCAACCTACATAATTTTTAACGCATAGTGTGCATGTGGCTACATAAACCACATGTGTCGAGGCACAATTAATGAAGGATCTTATGTTAAAAGAGTTTTCACCATCAATCAAAAGGGATTTGTTATTACCCATAAAGCGACAAAGACCACAACGATTAGATCCACATTTATACGAGCCAGTAACATTCAACCAGGTTTTATTAACTTTTTTAGAGGAAAATAAACTGGGAGCCACTAGATTGCCTATAGTACCAGCTCTTCTGGCCACAATATTAACCCCTGAATGGAGAATCCTATCTAAAACAGCATCTTGCCGCAAAAGAGGAATAGAACGCTGAACAATCCGTTTTATTTGAAAAAAGTCGGCGCTAAAGGGGGTAGAAAAAGTAACCCGGTTTTTAGTAGTAGGCATGACTATACGATCCTTCAATAAATCAGATCTACTTCTACTAGCCGCTATAGAGGTCGCTCTATTAAGAGTGCGGTTAGAATACCCTCTCTCACTGAGTCTATGTTTATTATGTGCCGCCTCAGTATTGTAGGATTCTTCTAGTGTACATGTACGCTTCGCTCTTAAAAATTCTCCCACTGGTAAATTGAGCAATGTGTGGGGCATATGACAACTGCCAGCGTGTTTCTCAGGGCCAGCGCCTGCGGGCAAAGAGGGGCTCCTCCGGCCCATATCCAAGCCGGGGAGCGGGTTACCGGTGGGAACCCATTGGAACCAACAGAAGTACTAGGTGCAGGGAAAGAGACAGTCACCGTTAACTACCGGGGAAAAGCAACAGCAGCCGTCCGTGGGAACCGTCTTTCCAGCCGTGTGTTTTACAGAGAACTGTGTCATCGTCTCAGGCTGAGTGAGTACCACCGTACCGTGCGGCACAGTGCTGCCCCCGCATCCCTGCACCTCACCAGGCCCCGCACCCGGCCTGCCATCACCCATCCTCTACCCCATCACTGGGCCCCGGGACAACCAACCCCTACCCACGGAGGGGAGAACTAACAACTCAGCTGCTCCCTGTCACCGCTCCCGGGATCCCCATACAGAGCAGCGGTGGTGTTACCAAAAATCACCACAACCGTGGGTGGCGTCACGGACAATAACCAAATTCCTTCCCCCACCACCAATACACCCCTTTCACTCACGGGTGAGGAGCGCCGCTCGAATCCCCGGGATCCGGCCCATCACTCGAGCCACCGAGCAGCAGCAGCCGCAGAGCAGCGGCAGCCGGACCCGAGCAGTGGGAGAGCGCAGCGTCCCCTCCTCCGCCCGCGACAACTCTACATTTCCAAGATGTTCCAGAAGGAAGCAGACTTTGCATTTCTGCATTTCTATATACAACACTGCATTTCCAAGATATGTCGTCGGGGTCACGGATTCCATGACGCAAATCCGGCATCGTTAGACATATCGTAGCGTGTGACAGCTACAAACGACTGTGAACAAGCAAAAATACTCACCTTATCGTTGCTCGTTGACACATCGTTCATTTTCATAAAGTCGTCCCTCCTTCTGGGCTCTGGTTGTTCGTCGTTCCCGAGGCAGCACACATCGCTCCGTGTGACACCCCGGGAACAACGAATACAGCTTACCTGCATCTCGCCGGCAATACGGAAGGAAGGAGGTGGGCGGGATGTTACGTCCCGCTTATCTCCGCCCCTCCACTTTTATTGGGCGGCCGCTGTGTGACGTCGCTGTGACGGCGAATGTCCCTCCCCCTTCAGGAAGAGGATGTAAGCCGCTCACAGTGAGGTCGTTCGGGAGGTAAGTACGTGTGACGGGGGTAAACGACTTTGTGCGCCATAGGCAACAAATTGCCCGTGATGCACAAACGACAGGGGCAGGTGCGATCGCTCATGTGATCGCACGATATATCGTCCCGTGTAACGCCACCCTAACTTTTGAGGATACAGCACAGACCGCCAGTCTTCCATCCCCTGGTATGTTTAAACTTAAAGGGGTTATCCGGCTTACTATGCCTTTTTTTTGTCATGTCACTATTGGGCTACATTGGGGCAGGTAAGTTGATAGCAACTACCTACCTGCCTTGCTGTCAGCCCCTCTCCCCCGGCTCAGAGCAGTCATGTGACCGCTCCTGCCGTGATTTTGCTGCTTCCTGTGACGTCATGTCTACAGGGGCAGGAGCCTGTTGACGGGCAGCACAGCAGACTTCATGTTGCCGCCCTGCTGGGCGGGTAAAGTGCGTGGAGTCCCTGTCCTTTCCCACATATCCCGTAGTGCAGTGGTCTCAAAGACGCTGCCCGAAGGCCACAGTCAACCCCTGATTTTGCTTGTGGTGCACAGGCCCGTGGCCCCCTTGCTGCTTGCTGCCTGTGCAGGAGTCGCTGCTGACAGAGCTTTATATCAGAGGACATATTTCTTGGTGCTGCACAGGGACGAGCTCTCTATACAGCTACTGCAATAATCAGCCACCGGCCAATCAGAGGTCAGCAGTGGATCACTGGAAAAGCTGTATAGAGAGCTCGTCCCTGCACAGCGCCTGGGAATCTGTCCTCTGATATAAAGCTCTGTCAGCGGCAGCCCCTGCACCGACAGCATTCAAGAAGCAGGAAACAGACCACCGAGAGACTGAGGAGATCTGTGAAGAATTTGTCTGTTGTTTTTGTGTGTGTGAAGAATGGCACAATAGGGGACACTACTACAGGATGGAGCATTGCTACATGAAGAGGAGCAGGAAAGGGGACATTACTATAAGAAGAGGACCAGGAAAGGGGACATTACTACAGGAAGAGGACCAGGGAAGGGGACATTACTATAAGAAGAGGACCAGGAAAGGGGACACTACTACAGGAATAGGACCAGGAAAGGGGACATTACAATAAGAAGAGAACCAGGGAAGGGGACATTACTATAAGAAGAGAACCAGGGAAGGGGACATTACTATAAGAAGAGAACCAGGGAAGGGGACATTACTATAAGAAGAGGATCAGGAAAGGGGACATTACTATAAGGAGAGGACCAGGAAAAGGGACATTACTACAGGAAGAGGACCAGGAAAGGGGACATTACTACAGGAAGAGGACCAGGTAAGGGAACATTACTATAGGAAGAGGACCAGGAAAGGGGACATTACTACAGGAAGATGACCAGGAAAGGGGAAATTACTATAGGAAGAGGACCAGGAAAGGAGGCTTTGCTACAGATAGAGGACCACGAAAGGGGACATTACTATAAGAAGAGAACCAGGGAAGGGGACATTACTACAGGAAGAGGACCAGGTAAGGGAACATTACTATAAGAAGAGAACCAGGAAAGGGGACATTACTACAGGAAGAGGACCAGGAAAGGGGACATTACTACAGGAAGAGGACCAGGTAAGGGAACATTACTATAGGAAGAGGACCAGGAAAGGGGACATTACTACAGGAAGAGGACCAGGAAAGGGGACATTACTACAGGAAGAGGACCAGGTAAGGGAACATTACTATAAGAAGAGAACCAGGAAAGGGGACATTACTACAGGAAGAGGACCAGGTAAGGGAACATTACTATAGGAAGAGGACCAGGAAAGGAGGCATTACTACAGGAAGAGGACCAGGAAAGGGGACATTACTACAGGAAGAGGACCAGGTAAGGGAACATTACTATAGGAAGAGGACCAGGAAAGGAGACATTACTACAGGAAGAGGACCAGAAAAGGGGACATTACTATAAGAAGAGGACCAGGAAAGGGGATATTTCTATAAGAAGAGGACCAAGAAAGGGGACATTACTATAAGAAGAGGACCAGGAAAGGGGGCATTACTATAAGAGAACCAGTGAAGGGGACATTACTATAAGAAGGTGACCAGGAAAGGGGACATTACTATAAGAAGAGGACCAGGAAAGGGGACCTTACTGTAGGATGAGCACAATACTACAGGATGGGGACAAGGATGGGCACAATACTAAATTATATGTGCGGTGGATGTGAGGTGATTGTGCTGCACAGATAAGAGGTAGGATCACTGCCCTATATTTCCAATTCTGGAGCTATCAGTGCTAGGCAGAATACTGACAGCTAATGAGTGTGCAGTGGGCGGGGCTGGACAGTGAGGCCGGGCGGTGCCAGCTCTGACTGTGAGGTTTGGCAACCAAGGAAAGGAAAAAGTCAAGTTTGCTTGAGCTTCAGGTAAATTGAGTGCAGAGAATAAAGTGATAATTCAAGAGAAACAGAAGTCAGAAAACAAAATAAAAAATGTAAGGGTGTTTTATATAACAATACAGCACAGATTAGCTTAAAATATTTTTTGGAGTTTATGTCAGATAACTCCTTTGAGTGTGTATACACTAACTATGTTAATTCTAACTAATAACTCTTCCTATTTACCTTAATTTTATCATCACAGTGTTATCAAGAGAACTATCCCATCCAGATTATATTCCATAACTTTGATTTGGAGCTTGATTAGGTTAGAACTGCTCTACATTGAGTGGACCGGTAGCTTTACCACACTGCTAAAGCAGGAATCACCATTACTACACAGGCTCAATGATTGATTGCTCTCAGTGGGAGAAACAAAATTAAAATTTTGTAGTTGTGATACCTTTTAATGGCTAACTAAAATAAAATAAAATAAAATAAGATGATGTTACAAAGCAAGCTTTCGAGACATCTCAGGTCTCTTCATCAGGCATGGTATGACAATAAATATTTTGTCATACCATGCCTGATGAAGAGACCTGAGATGTCTTGAAAGCTTGCTTTATAACATCATATTTTATTTTTATTTTAGTTAGCCATTAAAAGGAATCACAACTACAAAATTTTAATTTTGTTTCTCTCACTGAGAGCAATCAATCATTTTTCAACTGGCTAACACGGTAAAAAACATTTTTCTTTTAACTACACAGGCTCAGACGCACCTATCATCATAACTACACTTGTAGTCTATAATAAAACTTTTTGGGCACCTTTTCTTTTTGTTTAGCAGTGCCTGTTAAGTGTATAGTGTGGCGCCCCTGAGTATATCAGGGTGCCACAGGGTACTGCAATCCTTACTCAGGGTGCAGGACCTACCCCCCATGGTTCCAGGTTCTTAAGAAGCCAGTGTCACTAACATCAGCACAAATCCCAATCACACCTTACATCATGTCCTGTCAGCCACAACAGTGGGTTGGATAAGCGGAATAAGGCCACCCACCTAGTGGTCAGGCAGACTGGTGGGAGGGAGGAAGAGGAGTTGAGTGAGAGCCCTCAGAGATTGAGGAGCTGGGGAGTAGTACGCACCTATCATCATATGTACACTTGTAATCTACACAAAAAAAAATGTGGGCACCTTTTCATTTTGTTTGGCAGTGGCTGTTAAGTGTATACCATTACAACGCTGTTGGAATCCTTATATTGCGGCCTATATTGAGAAGCGCGGTAGCTCTTACATACTCTATTAATATAGATAATATAGACCAGGCCACCACAGAGTGCTACATTGCTATCAGCAATTTCAGCAGTTCCAGGATCTCTTTTGTAGCGCCAGTGATTATTTTTGTATTTTTTGAACTATTACAACTAATTACGGTAGATATAAAAAAAATGAAAAAAAAAAAGAAAAACAAGTCAAGGACAAAGTGCCTCACTGGTGTATTGCCCGAAGCGGCAGACCACACAACTACCATAGGGCCTGAGGGTTCATGGAGCCCAATGTCAGCTGCTTTGCTGATAGACACGTCTGTTTAGATCACAATGCTGTGTGCACAACCAGAGTAGAGCTGAGAAGACCCCTGAGCATCATCATCATCATCATCATCAAAGGCTGCTTAGTGGACAGCGCTGGGGAGACAGAGAGACTGGTTGCAGTGATAAGACTCATCTGTTTAGGTGGCTTTACACACTGCAACATCGCAAACAACATCGCTGTAACGTCACCGGTTTTGTGACGTTATAGCGACCTCCCCAGCGACATTGCAGTGTGTGAAACACATCAGCGACCTGGCCCCTGCTGTGAAGTTGTGATCGCTACAAATCGTTCAGGACCATTCCTAGGTCCTTTGTTTCCCGCTGTGCAGCATGCATCGCTACAAAGTTTCAGTGTGTAAAGGGGACTTTACAGCGACTTCCCTTTCAAAAAGCTGCTTTACAACGTCCCCAACAACCAGCTAGGTCGCTCTGCAGGTCCGGATCGCTGTTGCGTCGTTGGCCAGGTTTGCCTGTTTGACAGCTCACCAGAGACTTTGTAGCGATCCTGGCCAGGTTGGGGTCGCTGGTGGGATCGCTAGAAAGTTTCAGTGTGTAAACCCAGCTTTTGACTCACAAATGTTTATCCCCTGCACCACTGTGCACTCTGTGAGTGTGAAATGGCTGTTTTATTACTTCAAATGAGGCAGGAAGCCACCTTCACACTGAGCAGTGGTGTTGTCGCGGGCGGAGGAGGGGACGCTGCGCTCTCCCACTGCTCGGGTCCGGCTGCTGCTGCGGCTGCTGCTCGGTGGTGGCTCGAGCGGTGGGCCGGATCCCGGGGACTCGAGCGGCGTTCCTCGCCCGTGAGTGAAAAGGGGGAATGTTTGTGGTTTAGGGATATTGTCCGTGACGCCACCCACGGTTGTGGTGAGATTGGTGACACCACCGCTGCTCTGGACGGGGATCCTGGGAGCGATGACAGGGAGCAGCTTGAATGTTGGTTCTCCCCTCCGTGGGTAGGGGGGTTGGTTGTCCCGGGGCCCGGTGAGGGGGTAGGGATGGATGGAAGGCGGGTTACAGGGCCTGATGAGGTGCAGGGTCGCGGGGGCAGCGCTGTGCCGCACGGCACAGTGGTACTCACTCAGCCAATGATGAACACAGAGTCTCCGGTAAAACACACGGCTGGATGGACGGGTCCAACAGACGGCTGCGGTGTTGCTCCTCCCGGCAGGTTGATGGTGACTGCCTTTCCATGCACCTGTGTAGTGTGTACGGTTCCAATGGGTTCCCACTGGTAACCCGCTCCCCAGCTTGGATATCTGCTGAAGGAGCCCCTTTTGCCCGCAGGCTCTGGCCCTGGGAACTTTAGCCTTGGCGGTGAATGTGTTTCCCTCTCTCGGTTGGACTGTTGCCTTCTGTCGGGACTTGGCTGCTGGGAAACCCAGGAGGTTCCCTTCGCTAACGGATTTGACAAATTGCACGGCGACTCCTAGCCTTGTTGGGGTCCGTAAGCCCCTGCCGGATGGTGCTGGCTTCTCTTTGCGTACCGGTCCGGTACCGCCGGGCCACCGCCCGTCCACGGTCCTTACGGCTAGCTCCAATAGGCCTCTCCTGCAGACGGTCACCACCGTCTGCCAACCTTGCTGTTCCGTCCGGGCCACACACCCGGACCACTTTCTGTCTGCTCCTCTACCACTTCACTCCTTCCACTTCAAACTCTAAAACTTCACTCTTTCCTTTTCCCGCCTCCAGGACTGTGCACTCCTCGGTGGGCGGGACCAACCGCCTGTCCCACCCCCTGGTGTGAACATCAGCCCCTGGAGGGAGGCAACAAGGATTTTGTTTGACTTTGGTGTGCCTGACCGGGAGTGTGGGGTATGTTGGTGTAGTACCTGTGACGTCCTGGCTTGTCCAGGGCGCCCAGTGTCACCTTCACACTGAGCAGTGGTGCCACCTTCACACTGAGTAGTGGTGCCACCTTCATAATGAGCAGTGGTGCCACCTTCATACTGAGCAGTGGTGCCACCTTCATACTGAGCAGTGGTGCCACTTTCACACTGAGCAGTGGTGTCACCTTCACACTGAGCAGTGGTGCCACCTTCACATTGAGCAGTGGTGCCACCTTCACACTGAGCAGTGGTAGCACCTTCATACTGAGCAGTGGTAGCACCTTCACACTGAGCAGTGGTAGCACCTTGACACTGACCTGAGTTGACATAAAGAATGTCAGGAGGACACATCCATACCTTACATGAACAGCCTATTGACACTTTAAACTCCTCTACACACTAGATTAACATCTGCCAACCCACTCAATAACAATGGGTTAGGCCAACAATCTTATCTGTACAGTAACCCCCGACAGATAATGTCAGGTTAGTTGAGCAGATGTGATTAGAAGGCCACTTTACACGCTGCGATCTCGCTAGCAAGATCGCTAGCGAGCGTACCCGTCCCCGTCGGTTGTGCGTCACGGGCAAATCGCTGCCCGTGGCGCACAACATTGCTAGGAAGAGTCACACATACTTACCTGCCTAGCGACGTCGCTGTGACCGGCGAACCGCCTCCTTTCTAAGGGGCGGTTCGTTTGGCGTCATAGCGATGTCACTAAGCGGCCGCCCAATAAAAGCGGAGGGGCGGAGATGAGCAGGACGAACATCCCGCCCACCTCCTTCCTTCCTCATTGCGGGCGGCTGCAGGGACGGTGATGTTCCTCATTCCTGCGGTGTCACACTTATCGATCTGTGCTGCCGCAGGAACGACGAACAACCTGCGCCCTGCAGCAGCAACGATAATCGGGAATAGAACGACGTGTCAACGATCAATGATAAGGTAAGTAATTTTGATCGTTAACGGTCGCTCCTGCATTTCACACGCAATGACGTCGCTAGCGAGGCCGGATGTGCATCATGAATTCCGTAACCCCAACGACATCTCATTAGCGATGTCGTTGCGTGTAAAGCGGCCTTATGAATGCTGTTACTTTTCTTCTCCTTAAGATAAGAGAAATGTCTCATAGAGAACATGGGATCTCCTATTTATAGGAGAGATGGTCAAGATATATTGCAGCCAAACTATTGGCTAAACCAGCGATAAGCTGCCAACCAACTAAGGTGTATTAGCGAGAACTACGTAATACCTTTTTCACCTGCGGGAGTGCTGCAGAGAATTTGAACACTTGTAATCAAGTTAATCCCAGATTACAGCTTGTGACCATCCAATAAACATAGAGTGTTCAAAGCCTCCTCTCACCTTTAAACTTTTTTGTTTCTTCCTATAAAACCCCCTCTGACATTTCACCAGACCCCCTTGATAAAATTCTTGAGCTGAACTTCCTACAGGAATTTGTGTTATGTAAGAATCATTGGTTAATCTGAAATGACTTAGCTGGTAGGAAGGAAATCTGCTTTTTCATTCATGCCGGTGAGTCACGAGCATTTCACGTGGGATTGTAGCTGTTTTGTGGAATGCTGAGATTACAGTGATGTAAGATAAGACGTCTCATACCTTATGGCCGTCTGCATACCATAGTAGTGTGCCTGCTGTTTCATCATGGTGCCCTAATCAGCTTAATATGTAATAATTAATCAATGTCCTATCCTTCTATGGGCAAAGTCAAGTCAGTGTAAGATGAGGAAATCTTAAATTCAGGAATACATTACTCCTGGGCGACTGCATCAATAGTGTAGATACCTGCTCTCTTAAGTTGAGCAAGTACCTAGTTATTCATACTCGCTATACTCATAATGAGTACTGTCTAATACTCACGTATTCATTCCAAATAGCATGTGCAATGCAATTCAATGGGGAAAAACTCACAATGTAACGAGTAAGCCGAATTCCGCACTATTCGTGCGAGTAGCGATGGGAAGCACTATAGCCATTGGAAGCACATAGATGACATGTCCAGCTTAGTGTAAAGTGGGCCAGACCCTATTTGTACTGAGTACAAGATACTACAAAGAAACAAAAAAAAAAATGAGCCGGAACATGAGTTGGTGTAAATACAACTTATAAGCGGATGTTCACACTGGCCATAGGATAAAGAAAACCCAAGATAAAAATAATATGGACATATACTTGTAAAGACAAGCTCTGGATATGACGCTGAGCACTTTCTTCTTTGGTTGACCATGGCGAGGTCTCTTCTGAGTGGATCCTGTTTTGTTATACTGCTGTATGGTCTTGGCCACTGTGCTACAGCTCAGTGTCAGGGTCTTGGCACACAGCCTTCTTTATGTAGAACAGCAATTCTTTTCTTCAGAGCCTCAGAGAATTCTTTGCCATGAGGAGCCATATTGAGCTTCCAGTAACCAGTATATATATATATATATATATATATATATATATATATATATATATATATATATATGTATGTGTGTGTGTGTGTGTGGAGAGAGAGAGAGAGAGAGAGAGAGAAAGATTGTCCTTGCTTGGGACGATATTTTGCTATCACTCTGCATGACTGTGGACTTCTGAGTCCTCACATCATACACTGTCCGGATTCTCTGCTGCCGGTGGCAAGAGTAACCATTGACGTGACTGACATGGCTCAAAGTATCCCATTTTCAGCCTAACTCAATTCACAATTCACTTGTATTGATCATGGCCAAGCACGTCTAGTTGGAATCTGTCCGGAAGCATGCGCATGTACTTGTGCACTTGCCGCTGGCAGAGCAGAATGCTGACAGCGTGTGACATGCACGCTGTGAGGATTCAGAAGTTTGCAGTCAGATTGAGTGATTGCAAGTTTTTCATACCAAACCTGGACAAGCCCTTTAAAGGGGTTGTCCACTCCTTATACATCCCCTTCTCAATCTTCATGTTTGCCCCCATTAAAAGTAAAAATCTTAGACTTACCTCTTGGGTTGGTGCAATTCCATTAGTGTTGGCACTCGCTTTCCTGGAGATAACGTGAGGCTATTACATCATGTGAGCCCCTCACTTCATCAGTGGCTTCTCTCTCCCCACCTTCAGACTAATAAGAAATCAAGAGAGCCACTCACTTCCTCTTGATTACTTATACAGCCAAAGGCAGGGAGAGTGAAGCCAGTGGTGAGTAAGAGCGGGGCTCGCATGACGTAATAGCCTCATGTAAGCCCTGGGAACATGAGTGCTGACACTAATGGAATTGAGCCAACACCAGAGGTAAGTATAAGCTTTTTAATTTTAATGGGGACAAACATGAGGAATATGAAGGAGTTGTCCAAGTAGTGGACAACCCCTTTAACATAGCCGCAGCAAGTAGACTAGTGGTTGGTGGTGGTCTAGGGTCAGAAGTCTTGTTTTTTGGTTCTGCTGTGCACTCTTCAGTCTTTTCCATTCCTCCTTTATCTAATCCTCCAGGACTGTATGATTTCCAGAGGAGATAAATGTGTGTAAAATAGTAGTATATACAACTTTTTAATAAGCTTCTATTGTCACCGGTGTCCTAATGATCAGCTATAATCCCCTCTGGTCCCAGGTTCTAGAGCTTCACTTCAGGCCCTGTGTTATGGCCGCTCTTTCAAGGGTCTTAATCCGAAGACTCAACATATTTTTTCATCAGACTGACATTATTTGTAAATCCTGGCATTTAAAAGCAACATATATTAGGAACAATGTATTTAAAATCCATGCTTAGATACCTTCCGTCAGTCCAATTTTGCAACAGAGTTTCCGGTTAAAGGGCACAAGAAGAAGTGAGGCTTTTGCTTAGCACCATCAGCAGTGTTATGCAATCTCACATACCCTGCAGCTAATTTCATATGTGCCAAATTAACCCACAAGTATGTTATGTGGAGAGTGAAAATTACTCAGTGTACCTAGAGGAAACCCACACAAGTATTGAGTAGATACCCAAACTTCATGTAGATGTTGCCCTTGGTCAGATTCCAAACCAATATCCCATTCTTGTAATTCAGCAGTGCCAACAATAGAGTGAAATATTGATTCACTAGTATGCCCAATAGATACAAAGATGACCCCATACCAGTGTTGCTCAACTCCAGTCCTCAAGACCCACCAACATAACATGGTTTAAGGTTCTCCTCAATATTAGACAGAGAATAGTTTCATGACATGTGCAGCATTAAGGAAATCCTGAATACCCGATTGAGGAAAACCTGAAAACATGATCTGTTGGTGGATGTTGAGGACTGGAGTTGAGTTCAAAGTCTTAAACCAAAGCTAATGACAAACAGGACCAATCAATGACCCCAACGATCATGGTTGAATCTCCAAATACCATACAAATCAACTAAATTGTAATAGGAGCTATAAGATGTTCCTCATTCCAGAAGAGATAGAACTACATGACGGGGTTGTCTTCTGTTGTCTACCTTTGGTGACCATTACTTGTTCAGAACTTGGGTCCACTGTAAAATCCTCTGGCACATTGGTGAGTCAGTTTAACCTGCACCTTATACTCTGCTAAGGAACCACTCTGCTCCGTATCATCATGAATGGACAAAACTTCCTGTACCTTAGTACACAGTGTGACTTTTACAGTCTATGAATCAACAAGAAGTAACTCACAGTTCAAAGTATCTACGAGTGATGAAATGAGATCCTCGGCACACTACTATGGTATGTGTACTCCGGTGAGGTAACAGGCATATTGTATTACATCACTACAACCCAGGAATTCACGTTATTCACCATTATCTATAGGAAATAAGTATTTAACAGGGACAAAAAGCGAATATTGGTTCTGGTGAGAAGACGAGCTTCATGACGTCAAATCCTTCAAGGAGGTGACTCATGTACAGTTCTTGTAAAATAAAGACGTATCACAAGTTTCATGATGTTCAAAGTTTCTCATGGATGTAAAGATGAAAATTACGTCATGTATAAGCAGAATGGCAATCTGCCATGGAAATATGTCATTTTAGCTATATACTATAATACAGAAGAAGAAGAAGCAATCAAATGATCACAGGTTCAAGACCACTAAAAGGGCTAAAAAATAAAGTGAAACTAATGAAAAACGTTTTAAAACGATAAAAAGTACATAAATAATGTAAAAATGATACAAAAAGTTTTAAAACGATAAAAAAGTACATAAAGTAAAAGTGATAAAAAAGTTTTAAAATGATAAAAAAATTACATAAAGGAAGAATAATAAAAAAGTTTTTAAAACTATTAAAAAGTACATAAATTAAAAATAATTTTTAAAAAAATGAAAACTTTAAAAGTACATAAAGTAAAAAAGTTTTAAAAACTATAAAAAAATACATAAAGTAAAAATAATAAATAAAAGTTTTAAAAACTATTAAAAAGTTCATATAGTAAAAATAACGAAAAAAGTTTTGAAAATGATAAAAAAAGTACATAAAGAAACAATAATAAAAAAGTTTTAAAAACTATTGAAAAGTACATAAAGTAAAAATATATTTTTTTAATAATGATAAGTACATAAAGTAACAATAATAAAAACGTTTTAAAAAGTACATCAAGTAAAAATAATAAAAAAAATAAAAACTATTAAAAAGTACATAAAGTAAAAAGTTTTAAAAACTATGAAAAGTACATAAAGTAAAAATAAATACTGTAAAAGTTTTAAAAACTATTAAAAAGTTCATAAAGTAAAAATAATGAAAAACGTTTTAAAAATGATAAAAAAGTACATAAAGTAAAAATAATAAAAAAGTTTTAAAAGTTATAAAAAAAGTACATTATTTAACAATAATAAAACAAGTTTTAAAAAGTACATAAAATTTGAATAATACTCTAATAATAATAATGAAACAAATAAAAATAAAAGCAAGCATACTTAATATGGACATGTCTGTAAAAGTCTGATATATCAAAATAGAAAATTAGTGTAGAATTAATTGATATGGTAAATGCTTTAGAGGAGGGTAAAAAAAAAACAAATAAATGAACACAAGTTTTGGTTTAAGCCTCCTTAAAAAAATAAAAAGCGTGTGTGCACTCCCATCAACTAAAACATAAAATAGTTACGGGTCTTACAAAATGCCGTCAAAAAACACATTTTTTGTTTTACAAGTTTTTTTCAACACTTAATATAAAAAAAAACTATACAAATTTGTGTAACCTGAGAATAAGATGTTCCATCGTCTATAGCGCAATGAACACTGAAAAGGCAAAACCTCCCCAAATCATGGCAGAATTATGGGTTTTTTTTTGTGATTTTACCACACTTGGATTTTTTTCCTATTTTTTGGTACATTATATAGTAAAATGAATGGTTTAATTCAAAACTACATAAGATGTTACAGTAAAAAACAAGCCCTCATGTGACTAGGTTGGTGGCAGAAATAAGTTATGGCTTTGGGAAGAAGATGAAGAATAAGCGAAGACACAAAAATGAAAAATCAAACTTTCGAAGTTGTAGTCCCAAAGAACTTTTTATTTCTTCTAGGGGTCGACCGTATAAATCGGACGTGTGCTATCTGATTTTTTTATCGGATAGCACACTGACCTATGTTATTCAATGAGGCAGTGGAGATAATTGTTTTTTTTTCACTGACAGAATCTGAGTGTGAAAAAAACGTAATATGCCGTGATTTGACTCAGAAATCGGATGAGACCAATTCATTCAAGTCTATGGGTGCAAAAAAAAAATTCGGATGTCGCAGTATAACATCAGATATTTATGGACACATTGTAACTATGTAACATAGGAAACTTTAAATGGTCCTGTATTCCTTACTGCTAGTGTAAGGCTAAGGACACACAGCGAGTAAAATGGAGCACGTGAAATCCGATATAAAATCACATTCCACTCGGACCAATGTTACTCTATGGGGTCACTCCTATGTGCAATTATTTTCTCAGCCCTAATCGGACCAAGAAGATAAAGCATGCTGCAGGTGGAATGCGATTCATTTTCACTCGCACCCATACAAGTCTATGGGTGCGAGAGAAACATTGCACTGCACTCGGAGGACACCAGACTGCAGTACGATAATCACATCAGCTGATAATAGAGGAGATGTGGAGATTAAACCCTCCCTCTCCTCCGCAGCTGTGATCTGATCGCAGGATCGCAGCACAGTGTAATGACACTCGGCTTAAGGGGCCTTTACACGCTACGATATCGTTAATGTTTTATCGTCGGGGTCACGTTGTTAGTGACGCACATCCGGCATCATTAACGATATCGCAGCGTGTGACACTTACCAACGTCCTTAAGCGACCTCAAAAATGGTGAAAATCATTCACCATGGAGAGGTCGTCCCAAACTCAAAAATCGGTAAGGGTTGTTTATCCATGTTGTTCATCGCTCATGCGGCAGCACACATCGCTATGTGTGACACCGCAGGAGCGAGGAACGTCTCCTTACCTGCCGCCAGCCACAATGTGGCAGGAAGGAGGTGGGCGGGATGTTACGTCCCGCTCATCTGCGCCCCTCCGCTTTGATTGGCTGGCCGCTTAGTGACGTCGTGGTGACGCCGAATGTCCCTCCCCCTTGAGGGAGGGATTGTTCGGCAGTCACAGCGCCGCCGACCAGGTAAGTGCGTGTGACGCTGACGTAGCGATAATGTTCGCTGCGGCAGCGATCACAAGATATAGCATGTGCGACAGGGGTGGGTACTTACACGCTCGATATCGCTAGAAATTGCTGTGTCATGCGATGCACTCGCAGTAATGATTTTGTGACCCCAATTTAAAAAGAAAGATTGCACATGGATGACAAGTGAGAAAAAAATCATCCCGCTTTTCTGGTTGAAAATCGGACTGATTTTTTTATACTTTTGTGTGAGCCCATCCTTAAGCAGGTTGTCCACTACTTTTACATTGACGGCCTGTCCTTAGTAAATAGGTCATCAATATTTGATCAGCTGGGGTCCGACACCCCACACCCCAGTCGATCAGCTTTTGGGATGAGAGAACATTTCAAAGTTAAGACATTAGAAAAGATGCTATAGGTAAAACAATGGCAGCGGTTTCCTGAAGCATTTTCCTACAGCAAAAACTATACAAGTACGCCTGTGTCTAGAAGACACCTTGTACACTAAAGGGGGCTTTACACGGTAGCAATATTGCTAGCAATTTGTAGCGATATCGAGAGTGTAAGTACCCGCCCCCGTCGTGCATGCGATTGTTTGTGATCGCTGCCGTAGCGAACATTATCGCTACGGCAGTGTCACACATACTTACATGGTCGGCGGCGTCACTGTGACTGCCGAACAATCCCTCTTTCAACGGGGAGGGTAGTTCGGCATCACAGCGACGTCACCGCAACGTCACTAAGCGACCGGCCAATCAAAGCGGAGGGGTGGAGATGAGCAGGACATAACATCCCACCCACCTCCTTCCTTCCGCATTGCGGCCGGCGGCAGGTAAGGAGACGGTCCTCGCTCCTGCGGTGTCACACACAGCGATGTGTGCTGCCGCATGAGCGATGAACCACCTGGATAAACAACCCTTACCGATTTTTGAGTTTGGGACGACCTCTCCATGGTGAACTATTTTCACCATTTTTGAGGTCGCTTAAGGTCGCTGGTCAGTGTCACACGCTGCGATATCGTTAAGAACGCCGGATGTGCGTCACTAACAACTTGACCCCGACGACCAAACATTAACGATATCGTAGCGTGTAAAGCCCCCTTTACTCTTAGGCAGGGTTCATATGTAACAGGCTCAGCACCAAAATGCTATTGGCAAAATTACTCGAAAATAGTGATGGTCCCTTCCAACTCTACCATTCTATAATTCTATACTGGATAAACATATAGCTGGGAAGATTCAGGAAGCCTGCACTCGCAGGCGCTTGGAGCCGATGGCCCTTGAGGTCCCTTCCAACTCTACCATTCTATGATTCTATGTATTGTGCGCATGCTCCACCTCTGTTTTATTCAGATGGGGGTCAGCAGGTCCGTGATCTCAGGATCCCCAGATATCAATAAGTCATCCCCTATCCGATTGATAATATATAACTTGTGTACGTTCTTTCCCCCCTCTACTTTCCTTGCAAAAGCCATTGCTCATGCATACATTGGGCACCCTTTGGGGCTTGTTCTGTGGACCACAAACTGAATATGCATGGATTTGTCATGATTTCATCTTATGTTAATGTCATTATTTACCACTCCCTACTCTGTTACGTTTTGGGAACAAGATCCACCTCTTTGTGCAAAGTTGCCATCTACCAAATATTTCCAATTCTTTTCCACTGGAGAAGCGCTGCAAATGGTTTGATAAATTCCCAACAATTTGTGGTGGATGACTCCATGTTACTTAAGGGCCCATCCCTCACCTAAATAATCAGCTCCATATTATGATCCTGGGAGCGGTGGTTACTTTTGCGCACTACCGCTCAATTCATTGTGTATGGGGCTGACTTTTAATAAAGTGTTGTACACATAAGTGAGCAATACTCCATTCAAATGGGATAAAACAGGATCCTAGATCTCATGACTAATGATGGTCACCATGATAGGCCTGCAGGCACTTATTATAAGCCTTTAAGGTGCATTAATGTCTGGTGAAACCAATTAGATTTTTGGGGTGTAACTTTTGCAAATTGATAGAAAAACTGCATTGTTTTGCCACAATTGAAAGGACAGCTGCTGGGAGAAAATGAAGTTATATTCTCTCTCGTTTTCTCTTTTGCCGCTTGCTTCCAATCATCCAGACAGACCTGGAACCTGTGAACAGTCAGTGCTCACTACTAGGGGCTCGGACTTGACTTTAAAAAAAAAAATCTGTGTCCAAATTTGGTGTTCATATACTCTTTATTTGTTAATAGAGTTTTTAAAGCCTGCAGTGCAGCCAATCAATAAGCTTTGTTGCATGCAGAAGTTGCCTGTAGGCTGCTTTGAACAAAAAAGGTAAAAAAAAAAATATTATGCCAGCTATAGCCTTTTTTGATAACTAGTGCAGGTAAAACAGACAGTCGGGGGCTGCAACCCTCAGCTGGCAACTTTATCTTGGCTGGGTATCAAAAAAAGAGGGTAGCATGAGAAATTCTTAGCTGCCGCTGACTGGCAGTGGCCTGAGAATGCAGCTCAACAGGATTCGATGGACATCATGGGACAGTAGAGTTTGGATTACGTCGGAACTTTGAGGATTTAATTTTCATTAATAAATTGGTAAAAAAGGGTGTATGGAGGAGTCTTAATTCAAATAAACATTTTTTTCCCTGTGTCTGCGTTTTTCTTGTAAGTCTATACTTGTGGGGTTAGTAATGGGGGTGTCTGATAGATGCCTATCTATTACCAACCCCTGGGCTTGATGCCATCTGTCAATTCACAACTGACATCCACCCCAAAAGTATTACCCCGATTGACATTGCACTAGGGCATATGGGAAGAGCTTGGAAGAACACCAGAATTTGCACATCTAATGGATGCGGCACTTCTGGAGCAGCTGCGCGCTGCTATTTTTAGGCTGGGAAGACCCCAATAACTATGGACCTTCCCAGTCTGGTAATACCAGCCCCCAGCTGTCTGCTTTACCTTGGCTAATTATCAAAAATAGGGGGAAGACCATTCCAGCTTTTTCAATTATTAATTTAAATAATTTAAAAATACAGAGTGGGATCCCCTCTATTTTTGATAACCAGCCAAGGTAAAGCAGACAGCTGAGGGCTGCAGCCAACAGATCTCTGCTTTACATATGCTGGTTATCAAAAATAAGAGGGAGCCCATGTCTTCTTTTAATTTTATTTATTCCCTATCTGCATTTGATTGCAGGGCAATCGCTCCACTTTGCTTCTTTTTTCAGCCCTCTAGCCCTTAGTACAACCATTTTACAGCTATTTTACAGCACACAAGTTTGGATCTCTATTGACTATATGGGGTTGGTGTCTGGGGTTAAGTTCGGGTCCCAAGCAAAACTCTCAAAACTTTTATTTAAAGTCCGTCCCAACCAACTTCCACAGGTCTGCTCATCCCTACTCACTACCAAATGAGCCTGCTTTAATCAATTCATATCTTAGTTTGAGGTGTGCATGTGGAACAATATATCAATCAGTGTACAGGAAAGTGATTTCCATGCGCTCACTGTATAGTGGGCACTAACCGTTTACAGCTTCCAGTGTTGCCTGGATGATTGGAAGAAAGCGGCTGCAGAGAAAACAGCAGAGACTACAGTCATGGCCAAAAGATTTGAGAATGACACCAAAATGATATTTTCACATGATCTGTTGCCCTCTGGTTTTTAATTGTGTTTGTCTGATGTTTACATCACATACAGACATATAATTGCAATCATATTATGAGTATCAAAAGGTTATATTGACAGTTAGAATGAGTTAATGCAGCAAGTCAATATTTGCAGTGTTGACCCTTCTTCTTCTGGACCTCTGCAATTCTCCCTGGCATGCTCTCAAGCAACTTCTGGACCAAATCCTGACTGATAGCTGTCCATTCTTGCATAAGCAATGCTTGCATTTTGCCAGAATTTGTTGGGTTTTGTGTGTCCACCCGTCTCGTGATGATTGCCCACAAGTTCTCAATGGGATTAAGATCTGGGGAGTTTCCAGGCAATGGACCAAAATCTCTATGTTTTGTTCCATGAGCCATTTAGTGATCACCTTTGCTTTATGGCAAGGTGCTCCATCATGCTGGAAAAGGCATTGTTGGGCGCCAAACTGCTCTTGGACAGTTGGGAGAAGTTGCTCTTGGAGGACATTCTGGTACCATTCTTTATTCATGGCTGTGTTTTTAGGCAAGACTGTGAGTGAGCCGATTCCCTTGGCTGAGAAGCAACCCTACACATGAATCGTTTCAGGATGCTTAACAGTTGGCATGAGAAAAGACTGGTGGTAGCGCTCACCTCTTCTTCTCCTAATAAGCTGTTTTCCAGATGTCCCAAACAATCAAAAAGGGGATTCATCTGAGAAAATGACTTTACCCCAGTCCTCAGCAGTCCACTCCCTGTACCTTTTGCAGAATATCAATCGGTCCCTGATATTTTTTCTGGAGAGAAGTGGCTTCTTTGCTGCCCTCCTTGAAACCAGGCCTTGCTCAAGCAGTCTCCGCCTCACAGTGCGTGCAGAAGCACTCACACCAGCCGGCTGCCATTGCTGAGCTAGCTCGGCACTGCTGGTAGTCCGATCCCGCAGCTGAAACAGTTTTAAGATACGGTCCTGGCGTTTGCTGGTCCTTCTTGGGCGCCCTGGAGCCTTTTTGGCAACAATGGAAGCTCTCTCCTTGAAGTTCTTGATGATGCGATAGATTGTTGACTGACGTGCAATCTTTGTAGCTGCGATACGCTTCCCTATTAGGCCATTTTTGTGCAGAGCAATGACGGCTGCACGTGTTTCTTTAGAGATAACCATGGTTAACTGAAGAGAAACAATGATACCAAGCACCAGCCTCCTTTTAAAGTGTCCAGTGGTGTCATTCTTACTTAATCATGACTGATTTTTCGCCAGCCCTGTCCTCATCAACACCCACACCTGTGTTAATGGAAAAATCACTAAAACAATGTTAGCTGCTCCTTTTAAGGCAGGAATGCAATGATGTTGAAATGTGTTTTGGGGTTTGAAGTTCATTTTCTTAGCCAATATTGACTTTGCAAGTAATTGCTGTTAAGCTGATCACTCTTTATGACATTCTGGAGTATATGCAAATTGCCATTAGAAAAACTTAAGCAGTAGACTTTGTAAAAATTAATATTTGTAGCATTCTCAAAACTTTTGGCCATGACTGTATAACTTCCTTTTCTCCCAGCAGCTGCACTTCCAATTAGCACACATTTAAATGGTATTTACCTACAGATTATCACTGGGGCCATAGTCAAATAACGTTTTGGGTTTTTTTAAGACAGGGTCCTTTAACAAAAATGCACAATATGTGATTTTATACTTTTTTTGCAGAGGGATGATGTAAAGCTTGCAGTGCTTCTTTTCTAAGAAAAATAAAACAGGAGCAAATGAACACATTAATTTCATGAGAAATAGACAAGAAACAGGTCGGTCGCAGGTGAGTAGAGAAAAGAAATCAGCAACTTAGTATTTTGTATGAAAAATGTGAAGTGCCTGCGTCAGTGCAAATTCCAACCTCTCAGAAACACAACCTTGTTTTGTTAATGATACACCCAGTGTTTGTGCATTTTGTTTAATCGTATGATCCTTTGTGCTGCGGAACATCCTGTCTCTCTGGCTGGAACTGGTTTATAGGTAAAGTATTTTGGACAACGTCCAGATATCACTGTCAGTCATTGTATTTACATAATGTGGAAACTCGCTGTCCTCACACAGGTGACACCGCACTGTACCTGTACGAGGCAGCTCTCCCGAAATGTCGAAACAAGAATAATCAGAATTCCGCTAATAATAATACTACAAGTAGATAACTTGTAGTGGATAAATTTGTATCTCCTTTGCTGCATTTTTTTTTCCCCCATTCAATTAAAAGCATAAAAAAAGCATAAAAAATTAATCAGACTTGTCTAATGTAGGCAGCATTGCTCTCGCCAACACTCAGCATTTTTCATGCAGAAAAAATACCCCTATTGGGTAAATTAGTTTACTTGCGTTTGTTTTCATTGTGTTTTTGTTTGTGTGGTTTTTTACATACACCGTCTGCAGAATTATTAGGAAAGTTGTATTTTAGAGTATTTTTTTCATTATTGATCAACAACTATGTTCTCAATCAACCCAAAAGACTCATAAATATCAAAGCTTAATATTTTTGGAAGTTGGAGGGGTTTTTTTTAGATTTGGCTATCTTAGGAGGATATCTGTTTGTGCAGGTAACTATTACTGTGCAGAATTATTAGGCAACTTAGTAAAAACCAAATATATTCCCATCTCACTTGTTTATTTTCACCAGGTAAACCAATATAACTGCACAACATTTAGAAATAAACATTTCTGACATGCAAAAACAAAACCCAAAAAAATTGGTGACCAATATAGCCACCTTTCTTTATGATGACACTCAACAACCTACCATCCATGGATTCTGTCAGTTGCTTGATCTGTTTATGATCAACAATGTGTGCAGCAGCCACCACAGCCTCCAGACACTGGTCCGAGAGGTGCACTGTTTTCCCTCTCTGTAGATCTTACATTTTATGAGGGACCACAGGTTCTCTATGGGGTTCAGATCAGGTGAACAAGGGGGCCATGTCATTATTTTTTCATCTTTTAGACCTTTACTGGCCAGCCACACCGTGGAGTAGTTGGATGCATGTGATGGAGCATTGTCCTGCATGAAAATCATGTTTTTCTTGAACGATACCGACTTCTTCCTGTACCACTGCTTGAAGAATTTGTCTTCAAGAAACTGGCAGTAGGTCTGGGAGTTGAGCTTCACTCCATCCTCAACCCGAAAAGGTCCCACAAGTTCATCTTTGATGATACCAGCCCATACCAGTACCCCACCTCCACCTTGCTGGCGTCTGAGTCGGAGTGGAGCTCTCTGGCCTTTACTGATCCAGTCTCTAGCCCATCCATCTGGCCCATCAAGAGTCACTCTCATTTCATCAGTCCATAAAACCTTTGAAAAATCAGTCTTAAGATATTTCTTGGCCCAGTCTTGACGTTTTAACTTATGTTTCTTGGTCATTTTTCAGCCTTCTTTACCTTGATGATGTACCTGAGTATGGCATACCTTGTGCTTTTTGGTACTCCAGTAACGTTGCAGCTCTGAAACATGGCCAAACTGGTGGCAAATGGTATCTTGACAGCTTCACGCTTGATTTTCCTCAATTCATGGGCAGTTATTTTGCGCCTTTTTTGCCCAACACACTTCTTGCGACCTTGTTGGCTATTTGCCATGAAACGCTTGATTGTTCGGTGATCACGCTTCAAACGTTTGGCAATTTCAAGACTTCTGCATCCCTCTGCAAGACATCTCACAATTTTGGACTTTTCAGAGCCCGTCAAATCTCTCTTCTGACCCATTTTGCCAAAGGAAAGGAAGTTGCCTAATAATTATGCACACCTTATATAGGGTGTTGATGTCATTACACCACACCCCTCCTCATTACAGAGATGCACATCATGTGATTTACTTCATTGGTAGTTGTCTCTCAAGCATATACAGCTTGGAGTAGCACAACATGTATAACAAATATCATGTGATCAAAATACTCATTTGCCTAATAATTCTGCACACAGTGTATGTTTTATGATCTTTTTGATGTTGTGGTTTGTCTCTTTTTGGCATGACATGTTTTAAATAAAGCTGCTTTAATTTTGACTAAAGATAGGCGAACCCGCAGATGTTTGGGTTTGGCAGGTCTGTCTAGGCTTTAAAAAAAAAAAAGTCTGGTTAGGGACCGAACATGATCTGAACTTGACCCGAGACGCTGAACACCATATAAGTCTAAGGTACCTGAACGTAAGTGCTATAATATGGTGTTAGTAAGGGTTAGTGTAAGGATAGTCCTGGGAGTGGACCCACTGGACCATGCACCGAACTCCCCTGCGCCGCCGCCTCAAGCAGACCCCTATACAGGAACTGTCAGGCGTAACCGCAGAGGGCCTAGATGCACGGAAGCTGGGATCAGCAAGAGTCACTGCATGCAGGATCCCATCTGGACCAGATACAGGTTTACAGGATCAGGCAGAAGTCCAGAACTGAGACTGGTGCAGATCACTGGGATTAGGCTGAAGTCCAGGAACGGAGACTGCTGCAGGTTAATGGGATCAGGCTGAGGTCCGGAGGTGCAGGCTGGTGCAGGTTAATGGAATCAGGCTGAGGTCCGGAGGTGGAGGCTGGTGCAGGTTAACTGGATCAGGCTGAAGTCCAGAACCGGAGACTGGTGCAGGTTACTGGGATCAGGCTGGAGTGTGTGCTCAGAACGGTACTCAGGATCTGCAAGCAGAGACAGAGTTACACCAAGCACAGGCATAGGGGGACCTGAACAACTAGTACAAGAGAAAAGCTACAGGGACATGTTGAACAAGCACTGGCCATGGGGAATAGCAAGTCTTAAATACCCAAGGCTACTATTAGTGATATACCAGACAGCTATACTGGCCCTTTAAGTCTATGTGAGTGCATGCGCGCACCCCCTAGTGTGCATGTGTGAAGGCTGCAACCCAGAAGTCAGAGCTGAGACCACAGGAGGAGAGGCAAGAGGCTGGAGCGCAGGTGTCTGCAGTGAGTGAGCGGCGCAAAGCCGGAGCTGACAGAGAAAAGGTCTGGACGAGGTAGCAGGAGAGCGGGCTCGGCGGGGAGTGGGGATGGCAGGGGTTAGAGCGACGGGTGGTGAGCGGCGCAGTTGGACCGGGAGCCTGAGAGTTAGGGGGATGTAAAAGGAAGCAAAATGGAGATTAAAGCAGCACAGTTATACTAACCAAGTTTCTGTGTAGCTGTCACATGGCTTCCGGGTCTGCTCATTAAAGCTTATGAATATTCACTGCTTTCTCTGCCCACCCTCTGTGACAGCATCTATGATTGGTTTACCTCACAATAGCTGTCTGGGTCCCCGAAGGGGAATGTTAAAAAACATAAATAATTAGAAAATATGGCATAGAGTCCCCTGTATTTTGATACCCGACTCAGATAAAGCAGACAGCTGTAGGCTGCAGCTGTGTATCAAAATATGAGGGACCCCATGCTGTTTTTTGAAATTATTGAAATAAATAACTAAAAAAATTGGTGTGTGGTGGTCCCCCACAATTTTGATAACCGAGCCAAGATAAAGTGGGCAGCTAGGGGCTGGTTTTCTCAAGCTGGATAGGCCCATGGTTATTGGGCCCTATCCAGCATAAAAAAAGAAGCAGGACACGCAGCAGGATACGCAGCAGCACACGCTCAATTCACTTGTTTTTTTTTTAAGTCCTACCTTAGAATTTCCATGTTGACCAGTAGTGCATAACCACATTACATGATCTTTCCATCCTACTGAGTAAGTGAATTGTCAGTAATAAAGGACAAGGATGTATTGTGCATGGATAGTACACTATTAGAGTTAAAATTATACATTTACGCAAAACTCGACTCAAACCGGCAGTGGAAAAAAGGAAAACATGACTGATGGGTAATTGACCTGGACAAAATGATAGTATTCATGAAAGGATGGCATCTTCACAACATAGGATTTGCTAACAGAAATGTACTAAATGTACTAAGCCTCAGTCAATCTAATCGACCCTGTCTGTTGTATAATGCTTCAGCTGTGTTAGTTGCCATTACATCCCTAGGTCATATGTCTGGTAGGTTTTTGAGATAGGTCAGGTTTAGACAGTTTTTTTTTTTGGATAGTGCACTGCCCGTATTCTCTTCGGACAACACACTGATCCAATAATCGGTGTGACTGAAGGAAAGTGACGGCCCCGGGCCATACTCCTTTACCAAGTAGACTCTTTGTTTGGATGTAACTTCGGGTGGGGTGCACGACACTTACGGGGTTCTTCAGGCTGGTATCCATCGCCCTGATGGCAGTCGCCGTTGTGGATAGTTAGTAACACATGCAGCACTAGAGTTCGCTTAGCTCATTGTTTCCCAACTCCAGTCCTCAAGTCCCACCAACACCGCATGTTTTCAGGATTTCCCTAGTGTTGCACAGGTGATAATTTAATCATCTGCACAGGTGATGATTCCAACACCTCTGCAATGCTAAGGAAATCCTAAAAACATGTGGTGTTGGTGGGCCTTGAGGACTGGAGTTGGGGAACTCTGGCTTAGTCAACCAGAATAGTTAACTTTTATTCTTCACGCCTTTATGAAGGACATGGCATTCTTTTACTTCTTTCCTCTCCGTGTGGAGTACTGCTCCTTGATCTGTTCCCCTCCCTGCTATCTTGGATCTATCCTCAAGCTCCGGGGCCTGTGCCTCCTTACCTTTAACTCCGTTCACTTTCTGGACCCCAACAACTCTCTAGCCAGACGACTCTAAGCCCGTCGGGGTGAGCCATAGGCTCCGTACCTCTCGAGGTTACCTCAGTTTTCCCTGACTGGCCCTAGTACTGAAACCACATCTTCTTACACTTGAACCCTACTCTCAACTGGTCCCTTCTCGAGCCTTCCATCCCGTTCTCTTTTTCACCATCTTACACTCCTCCCTTCTACTACCTTAACCCTATCTTATCCTACATCCAATCTAGGTTTTGACTTGCCGCTAAATGGCAGCCATTGCTACAAACATAACAACTTATAACATTCAACAGTCAATAAAACATGGTACACATACACGGTGGGTCGCAGCCCCCTAATACAACTGTGCAATATTTCGGCATCGTGCAGTAGCCTGTTTTACAGACCAGATTAGCGCATGTAAACAGTAGGCAGCTCCTGCACTCATCCTCTGTGCGGAAGAGCTTCACCTTAAGGGGCACTTTGCACACTACGACATCACAGCTGCGATGTCGGTGGGGTCATGTCGAAAGTGACGCACTTCCGGCGTCGCTCTCGACATCGTAGTGTGTAAAGCCTAGATGATACGATTAACAAGCGCAAAAGCATCGTAATCGTATCATCGGTGCAGCGTCGGCGAAAACCATAATTACCTTGCTGCGACTGTCCGATGTTGTTCCTCGTTCCTGCGGCAGCACACATCGCTGTGTGTGAAGTCGCAGGAGCGTGGAACATCTCCTACCTCCTTCACCACGGCTCCTGTCGGCTATGCGGAAGGAAGGAGGTGGGCGGGATGTTTACGTCCAGCTCATCTCCGCCCCTCTGCTTCTATTGGCCGCCTGCCGTGTGACGCCGCTATGACGCCGCACGGCCCGCCCCCTTAATAAGGAGGTGGGTCGCCAGCCAGAGCAATGTCGCAGGGCAAGGTGAGTGCATGTGAAGCTAGCGTAGCGATAATTTTCGCTACGCCAGCTATCACCACATATTGCAGTTGTGACAGGGGCGGGGAATATCGCACTCGGCATCGCAGCATCGGCTTGCGATGTCGTAGTGTGCAAAGTACCCCTTAGTGTTACAATCAATAAACCTAAATCAGTAGAAAATTCATAGTAAGGTTCTATTTTGGAGAAACTTTAAAAGATACATCTACTACTGCATTGCATAGAAAATAAAAAATGTACAATTTTGATCAAAAATCATCCTCATTTTGTGTACACAGCACCTATTCACACTTATGTGTTTCAGTGGTTACACACTTCCAACCTATATTGTGTGGCACTTTTCCCTTCCCTTTTAGAAATATACAGAATGTATAACAGGTTATCCTGACAAATATTGTGTAGCATACATCTCCTAAATGCTTAGGATGGCCTGTGGCGCTCACTGGGTTAATTGTTTACATTTCCCTTTGAAAAGCGAGGAAGTGGCGGAGGCAGGTGTCGTAGCCATCGGCTGCTCCGCACACACCTGCATCCACGCTGCTTCCTGCGAAACAAGTCCAGCTCTGACTTACCTGTGTCTAGACATTGTTACCAGCTCGCCTGACACCAGATGTTTCCATATTGTCTGTAGGAGACAGATATCTAATATAAGATAATTAATACTTATTCCACCATAGATCAGAGAAGACTTTTTTTTTTTTACTGCTTGGTAACATTTTTACTCTGTATTAACAATGAGTTTTTGGTTTTGAGTTTGCATTGGAATCACTAAAATAACTGCAAAAAATGTTTTCTGACATAAAGTTGTTTAACTTTTAGCAATTCAAATTTGGATTTGACACTTAGGCGGGCTTTGCACGTTGCAACATTGGTAACAATGTGTTACCGATGCTGCAGCGATAGTCCCGCCCCCGTCGCACGTTCGATATATAGTGAAAGCTGCCGTAGCGATTATTATCGCTACGGCAGTTTCACACGCACATACCTGCCGTGCGACGTCCCTCTGGCCGGCGATCCGCCTCCTACCTAAGGGGGCGGGTCGTGCGGCGTCACAGTGACGTCACACGGCAGGTGGCCAATTGAAGTGGAGGGGCGGAGATGAGCAGGATGTAAACATCCCGCCCACCTCCGTCCTTCTCATTGCAGCCGGGAGGCAGGTAAGGTGAAGTTCCTCGCTCCTGCGGCTTCACACACAGCGATGTGTGCGGCCGCAGGAACGAGGAACTACATCGTACCTGTCGCTCCCCCGGCATTATGGAAATGTCGGAGGCTGCAGCGATGATACGATAACGACGCTTTTGCGCTCGTCCATCGTATCATCTAGGATTTACACACTACGACATCGCAAGTGACGCCGGATGTGCGTCACTTTCGATTTGACCCCACCGACATCGCACCTGCGATGTCGTAGTGTGCAAAGCCGCCCTTAGACTCAAAAGGTAAAGTTATACATGCATAGCTCCCAACCGTCCCAGATTTAGCAGGATTGTCCCGATGTCCCGGCCGTCCAGGACTGTCCTGCTGTCCAGGACTGTCCCGCTGTCCCGGCCATCCAGGATTGTCCCGTTGTCCCGGCAATCAGGGCTTTTGTCCCGACTTCCTCTCACCTGTATAGCTCCTCCTTGAGGGCAGGTCCGGCACCTCTGCAGTGTATAAATTAAATAGTCTTCTCTCTTTCTCCCAGGACTCAAACTTGTGACCTTCTTGACCAGAGGTAGGAACTCTACTACTGAACCACTGCTGAGACTGACAGATATAGAAGGATTTGTTAATCTTGACCTGTAGTGCAGGTAGAGAATCCACAAGCAGATTATTCAGCTACATAGAGATATAACTGTACACATCAGTGTATCTCTATATCCTTGTATTCTAAAGGTACGCTCACACTGGTGTATAATACAGAGCAGTGCAATGCAAGAAAATCTCGTATTGCATTCTGACCAATGTTAATCAATGATGCAAGTCTGATCTGTGATTTTTTTTTCTCATGCCGATAAATAAATAAAAATGGTCATACGGTCCCTCCATATTATGATACCCAGCCATAATAAAGCATATGGCTACAGCCTGCAGCTCCCAGCCGTACATTTATCTTGGCTGTGTATGAAGATAAGAAGCATTTATGCAGAATTTTTTATTTAAATAAATAATTTTAAAAAACGTGCATGACCTTTCTTCTGTGACCGATTGTGACTGTTAAGTCTTTTATTATTGCCACATTTTCTTGTGTAAAACCAATAAAATATTAAAATATAAAAAACTGGCGTGTGGTCCTTTCTAATTTCTAGGGCAATCAGGGTGAGACAAGTAAAGTGCCGGGATTTTCGCATCTAATGGATATGACAATCTTGGGCGGCTGCACGTTGCTATTTTTAGGTTGGAGGGGGTCCAATAAGCATGGGTCTCCCCAGTCTGAGAATATCAGCCCCCAGCTGTTGGGCTTTATCATGGATGGGTATCAAAATTGTGTGGGACCACATGCCGTTTTTAAAAATTATTTATTTAAATAATTTTAAGAAAAGCCGCATGCGGTTCCTGTTATTTTGTTACCCAGCCACGATAAGCGCACGACTGGGGGCTGCAGCCTGTAGCGGTGGGCTTTATCTGTGCTGGGTATCATAATATGGGGGAACCTATGATAATTTTTATATTTATTTCTTTTGAAACCAATCTAGACGCAGACACAGTGACTCTGATTGAAATCAGTCAGACACGCTTTCACACAGGCTGGGGGCGCTGTCTGACTGCAACCAACCAGGGACGTGGGGGCTGCTGGTGGGCGTGGGAAGCAGTGCATATGCATGAGGGTAATGAGTGGCCCCGGAAGTACTATACAGCCGCGCCGGAGACTGGTAAGTATGAAGCAGCACCACTCCAAGCTTGTAGTGAAAAATACAAAGTGACTTTCCACCATGCTTTGTGCAACATTTTTTGCTGAGCCACTTTTAAGCCACTTGAAGACCCCACCATTTAAAAGAGCGTAAACACTGCACAAATCATGATAAATAACTTTATATTTTTTCTCAAGTTTTTTTTTTTTTGCACATCTATCTATCTGAAAAAAAAAGTATTCTGATTTCGTAATTGCCCGAAAAATTCAGATTGACACAAATTGTTTAATTGGTCTAGTAATAATGCACAGCGATCAGTGACAGATGAGTGACAGTAAATGCTAAAGTCTAGGATCTGTGTATAGTTGTTTGCTCTGTTACCACGTTACGTTATCCAGTTACGGGACGCGATGCATCGGCCGCAGGCTCACACAGGTTAATCTGACTTATGTAACAGAGCCTCCCGCTCGTATCATGTAATACACATTGTTAGTATTCTAGACATTATAACAAAACAGTCTCTATTGTCCCCTGACTCCCACGTATGTGACTCCGTCTGTACTAATTTAACAGATGTAATTTAATACATGCGCCGGCTGCAGAAACGCATGCGCTGGTGCCACACACTGGTCAGATGTTACTTCATATTTCTTAAACAGTATCTGTCCTCAGACTCTGGGGTAATAATATGACATTTTAGGCTGTTTGCTCACATTGCACTTTTTTTTTTTTGCGTTTTTCATACTTTTTGAGTGCAGATTTTTAATAAAATTCTGAAGGGTTTCCTGATGCCAGCAAAGTCAATGAGAATCCTGCAGTGTCACACGCTGCTTATTTGTGATTTATAGATTTGGTGCAGAAAATAATTTGCAGCCTGACAATTTTATCTGTGTTTTTGTACTGTTTTTTTTCATCCATTAACTTCAATGAAGTCAGTCAAAAACATTTAAAAAAAAAAAAAGTATAAAAAATTATTGCAGATTTGCTGTATTTCTGTCGTGGTTTTGCTCCAAAAACACATGGGTGGTAACTAAAAGAAAGCTAGGTAGCTAGATAGATAAATAGATAGATAGATAGATAGAGGGATAGATAGATAGATAAATAGATAGAGGGATAGAGAGATAGATAGAGGGATAGATAGATAGAGGGATAGATAGATAGATAGATAGATAGAGGGATAGATAGATAGATAAATAGATAGAGGGATAGAGAGATAGATAGATAGATAGATAGATAGATAGAGGGATAGATAGATAGAGGGATAGATAGATAGAGGGATAGATAGATAGATAGATAGATAGATAGAGGGATAGATAGAAAGAAAGATAGATAGATAGAGGGATAGATAGATAGATACTGTAGATAGATAGAGTAACGGAAACAGGATCCCAGGTGGCACAATCAGTCGGTAAATATATTAAAAATGTTTTCATTCTGTATTACTTCATGAATAAAAAAAATCATTGAATTCAGCTACAAAAGCAGATTAAAAAACTAAAACGTTTCTGGTGCCATGTGTGCCCTTAGTCATGGTATAATATGTAGTATCATGGGAAACATTTAAATACATGTGGACCAATCACATGGAACATAATTAGACCTAATAAAAAAACCTCTGTGCATGATTATTTGGCCCTTCCTAGCCTAATAATAGCAACCCGCAGCTTTCCCAGAATAAGCGCACCACATTAGATGCGCCAATTCTGTCATTTTGCCTGGCTCTTCCCGATTGCCCTGGTGCTGTGGAAATTGGGAATAGCTGGGAAAAGCGCCAGAATTGGAGCACCTAATGTGATGCGCCAATTCTGGGACAGCTGCAGGCTGCTACTTTTAGTCTGAGAGGTACTAAATAATCATGGAGCTTCCCAGCCTGCTATTACCAGACCCCATTGTGTACTTTACTTTGGCTGATTATCAAAAATAGGAGGAACCACTCATCATTTCATTTAATTTTTTAGGTATTTATTTGTTTATTTATTATTATTTATTTATTTTTCAGTAGCGACCTGGGAGTCAGAGATATGATTGTCCGGGCGTCTTGCCCATTCTGTTCCTATTCCACTTAAGAGCTGTTTCCATCCATTTCAGCAATTTTATTGCCCCTTTCCCCAGCCCCCTCATTAGGGTTTTCCAGAAAAATGCTTGAATTTCCCTTTGAGCTTCCATACTTGCTACTCGAGTCGAGCCTGTCAAAGCATCTGACCAGCTCGATTCGCGTACCGAGCACTCAATCATTTTAGTGCTCACTCATCACTAGGCTCAACCATTGCATTGTGTGTGCCACACTAAGCATGGAGAACAGAAAGAGGAGAAGAGAACTGTCTCAGGAATTGAGAATAAAAATTGTTGAAAAATATCAACAATCTCAAGGTTACAATTCCATCTCTAGAGATCTTGATGTTCCTTTATCCACAGTGCACAACATAATGAAGTTTACAACCCATGGCACTGTAGCTAATCTCCCAGGAAGTGATCAGTAGAGAAAAATTGATGAAAGGTTGCAACGCAGGATAACTGGATGGTGGATAACCAACCCAATCAAGTTCCAAAGAATTTCAAGCTGTCTTGCAGGCTTAGGGTGCATCAGTGTCAGGACAAACTATCCATCGAGGAGTACTCCAAAATTCCATTTGAAAGGTGTAAGAAGCTTGTTAATGGTTATAGGAAGTGATTGATTGCAGTTATTTATTCCAAAGGGTGTGCTACAAAATATTAAGTTGTAGGTGCCAACAATTTTGTCTGCCCTATTTTTGGAGTTTTGTGTGAAATTTTGCCCAAATTTGCCTTTTTTTTAATTTTTTTTTTGCGTTGTTCTAATACCCACAAAGGAAATAAATATGTGTATAAGAAAACATGAGTACTTACAATCATTTTCTGGGAGAAAAACGTAATTTTCTGTAACAATTTCAAGGTTGCCAACACTTTCAGCCATGACTGTATATGACGCTTTTCTGAAATTCAGGTGAGAATTATACCCTTAATAAATTGATCATACTTTGTCCTAAAATGATACGGTTAGCACTTATCCTACAAAGCGAGAGGGGCTTTATGTAGTCATGCTGGTTAATAGATGAGGGTCCCCAGCAATACTTAATTGTCCCACAAAGCTCTTTAAAACTACTTAAATACTATAAAAATCCCTAATCATCTTCCAATCAGCATCATACAATCATACAACATTCATTTTTTATCATCATGCTCTAAAATGTAACGGGCGAGTTCTCGGGAAGCCTCAGCTATAAAAACTATATATACACTATATATATTATTTCTGCTTCCTTACTGAAACCATTTGGCGTAAATTGTATATATATATATATATATATATATATATATACAATTTACGCCAAATGGTTTCAGTAAGGAAGCAGAAATAATCAAGTAGCAAAAAATTCCTCTGGAGGCAAATAACGTTTTATATTAAAGTTCTAACTTTTCATTATGGTCAGACAATGAAATCCCGCCATTGATAATTCAGCTTTTGGCCTGGATCCATAATGCAGGAATGGTTATACAATCACAAGGAAAGAAAGGATATTACGCAGCATACAATCAAAGTATTAGTTTTAACACATACATTTTTGGAACAACCTTTTACCACACGTCTGTTGTTATTCTTGTGATTTCAGTCCCAAGTCTTATAGTATGGTCATATAGTGTCATTACACTGCTATACTCAACATTATACAGTCTCTAAATAGTATTACCATTTGTCTTAAAGGGAACCTGTCCCCAGATTTGGTAACTATAACCTGCGGCCAGCACCGGTGAGCTCTTATATACAGCATTGCAGAATACTGTACATAAGAGCCCAGGCAGTTCTGTATAATGTAAAAATCACTTTTATAATACTTACCTATGGGGGCAGCCCGGACCGGCACCCCCACTCTCTGGTCCAGTGTCTCCTCTTTGCAGCGATTGTCATCCTCCTTCTACCAAGCCCAGTATGGCTTATGTGTCCTAAGTCATCCACACAGGCCGGCATCGTGGTCCTGCACAGGCGCGTTTTGATCTGCCATGCTCAAGGCAGATCAAAGTAGTGTAATGCGCTGGCGCGAAAAAAGGTGAAAGACAGCCTGCGCATGCGCACTACAATACTTTGATCCGCCCTCAGCAGGGCAGGTCAAAGAGCACCTGCGCAGGACCATAATCCCGGCATGTCTGGATGATGTAGGACATGTCATCTATACTGGGCTGGGTCATTGGAGGACGGCAATCGCAGCATAGAGGAGGCGCCAGACCGGAGAGAGGAGGCACCAGACCGGAGAGCAACATCACCCATCGGACCGGACTACCCTTTAGGTGAGCATTATAAATGTGATTTTTACATTCTACACAGCGGCCTGGGCTCTTATATACAGTATTCTGGGATGCTGTATATAAGAGCTCACTGGTGGTGGCCACAGCTTATAGTCGCCAAATCTCATGACAGGTCCTCCATACCTCCAAATCACGAGAATTTGTATATTATTGCTTTATAAAAATCTGTCTAACAAGTCCATTATAGTGTGTAAAAAAAAGTATTTTAAAAGTCTGTTTTTAATATGCTAATTAACTTTTTGACTAGTCGATGGGGCGTTTATTTCAACAGACTAGTCGGCCCTCTCTGCATGTTATCACTCCCCCGTGGGTGTGATAACATGATTTGCAAGAGCCAGCAACACCGCTGCCTCTCTGCAAATCTTGCCTATGCGTGTGACTCTCTTTCCTACAGATCATTGCACCTCTGAAGCCGGATGTAGAGGTGCACTGCGAATGTTCAGAACCAAAGAAGAAGCTCGATTTTCGGCTCCTCTGTTGATGTCAGGCTTCTTATTTGCTTCCTCACATGCACAGTATAGCTCTGAAGACAGAAAATGTACACCTGGCTTCAAAGATGCAATGAACAATGTGAAAGAAAGTTGTGCGCATGCGCAAGATTTTCAGATAGCCGGTGATGGTGCCGACTCTTGGAAATCATTTTGTTACCAGGCTCACAGGGGAAGGATAACATGCTCAGTTGGACCACTACTCTGGGGAAACCAACACCCCAACAACGAGTCAAAAGGTTGAATAATATTGGACTGTAAAAAAATTTGGACTGTAAAAATACTTTTTTTAAAGATCTGTTTATGTAACAAACGCTATAAAGGATGTGTTAGGCAGAGTATTTATAAAAGAATAGACAAATGCTGGTGGTTTGGGGGGGGCGACAGGGACCTGTTAGGTTCTCTTTAATAATACTAGGTTTTCTAATACTATGAAAAACCATATGAAACTGGAGACTTTGGTAATTATACACCATTCAGCCACTTTAGTCTTTGGTTGCTTCTTAGACCCTCCTTTGGGGCCTCTATACATTAGGTGAAAGTTGGCCAAGCCCAATGATTGAGGTGGAGCTGGTTGTCCATGTTATATGCATGGTCGATCTGGTTTCAGTGGAAAAGAAGGATCTGTAGTTGGATTTTCAGCCTCCAATCCTTTTCTTTTCAGGGGAGAAAAGCAGCTGGCAGAGATAACTGGCAATGGCTGCTTTCTCCTCTGTTGACAACACAAGAATGCTTGACCGAGTCCTTCCTTGTATCGGGAAATTTGGAGAGAGCGGTGTCTACTGAATGAACCCCAAGCCGATAGCGATTTCATGTGTATGGATAGCTTAAAAAAGTTGTCGAGTACTTTCCTATCCTTATGATATGTCATCAACATCAGATCTGTGGGTGTATGATAACCGGCTAACCTGCCGATCAGCTATTCTTGACACCAGCCGAATGTGATCAGTTGTGGAGCTGAACAGCACAAACTCCATCAACTGTATAGTGGCCATGGCTGTGTATTGCACATCCACCCTCAGTCAAATGAATAGCAGTGTATTTGCAGTGCCTGATGCAATCATTATGCAGTTGACAGAACTGGTCTAGTCTGCTCCACAAATGAACCCACCTTCATTGGGAAAAGTTGACAGGCAGAGGTGCCAGTTGTCAGAGCCCCACTGATCTGAAAATGATGACCTATCCTAAGGATAGGCTATGAATATAAAAGTACTGGACAGTCCCTTTAAGGCTCCCCATGACATCAGATAGTTGTCAATGATTGTTTGGTCAACAGCTATTGCTCCTGACTATCCCAGTCACCAGTGTCACACGTGGACTAGCAGGGTTTACCTATTACCTGGTAAACCCTCAGCAGATGTTACAACACAGAGGGGACACAGGGGTCATGATATAATGGAGGTCCCTGCTGCTAGGGATAGGAGTGAGGGGCACCTCCTGAACTCACCTCAAGCTGACTCCTGAGCTCCCTGTCGGTGAGCAGGATCACTTTTGCCCTCAACTGGCCCTAAACCTACCCTACCTAGTGAGCAGGCCAATGAGATCACTAGACTTGCTACTACAATACAGAGACACAAGGTAGAAAATACAAACAGGGGAAATAATAAACATGCAAGAAAAACACTCCAGGCAGCTTCAGTGCAGCAAACACCACTGCTGCACACAACACCACAGACTTCTTCCAAACCAGGCTCCTTCCAATGTGGACCACATAGAAATGAGGATTCAGTTTCTATCACAGACATCATGTGATCAGATCACATGACTTAAATAGGGATGGGGAGTGATCCCAAAGAGCCACACCTGAGATTGGAAGCTACAGCCAGCAGCCAGGCAGGAAAGGGTGCTTAACCCTTACAGCACCACAAGCAAGGAGATGTGATCAAATAACAGTAGTGAATCTGTCAGCGGAGAAGGCGCAGTGACCTTCTGACACCAGATTTACTCAGGGTCTCCTCCGAGCAAGATACATTCATGACAACAGGGCACTCCAATATTCTCTATGATAGCTTCCTCCAGACTTCTATGGTAGTGGCTTATCTCAGGGCCAAAAAAAAAATGAATCAGCCATTGAAATCCAACAGGCTGGATCCTTCTCTCCCCGACAGGTTCTGTTGGAGGAGAGGCAGGCAGCACTCACACACATTTGATGGTTGGCTCATCCCATCAATATCTCAGGTTCGGCCAACTTTGGTTTAAAGGTTAGGGGGGTCTTTATTAGTGACCCAACTCAGGCCTGAGGCATGATATCATCTGTAAGTTTCAGAATTGAGCTGTCAACCACAAAGCGTCCCCACACACATCCATCTGCTGCTCATCATAAATACTTGGATAAACACCAGGCCATATTACATTATGAAGTTCCTGTAGAAACGAACGGTAACATGAATAAGGCCTTAGGCTTCACGCTCAGCACTTTTAATCGGTCTGTTGCTTCTTGGATACCTCATTTTTTCCGAAATTGGGATTGGATCCAAAAGGGAAGAAAGAAATCTAATCTCAATTTTAGAAATTCAATCTTAATTGGATATTTTAAATGAAGTGGGAGTTGGATGAGAATTAATAAAGTGTCTGAAGATCATATAATAGTCATTATCCTGAACCGGATACCTTCTAAAAATAATTTTAGCACCTTGTAGTCGCCTAGGTGTCTTGCTTATGTAATTTTTTTTTTAAACTAATTTTTTGGTTCCAATATATTCAAGCGGAGTAAGTATACACTAGATCCTCATCATCATACGCGGTTCACCTACACATGTGGAATTCTATACCAGGACCCGGCCATTTATAGCTTAGATTTACAATGCACTAATGCAATAAACGATACTTCTCCCCAAGTCTGTGATACTTCCCTGGGTTCTCAATGTCCTTGAAGGAGAGTTTTTGTGTGTGTGGTAGCCGCATGTTAAATTGATGCATTGCCTGTCATGACATAACAGCAGGATGCCCAGAACTCTATTGACTTCCCAAGCCAAAATTATTCTCGAGTGACTTCTTGAAAGTTAGTCCCTTTGTGCACCCCCGTCCCTCCCCTCGTCTTGTCTTCTCACCACCTTTTATATCTATTATTTACCAAGGACTCTATAATTAGATTATTGCATGAAAAGAAATAGAGGATTGTGGGAAACGATTGATGGCAGAAACAGACGCAAATTGTTCGAGTGTAACCATAACTGATTGGCCCGTATTAACCCTTATTCATCTGCGCAGGCCGGGCCAAGCACACACAAGGCATGAATATCCATTAGCGTTGATGTAATAAGTGATTCACATAAAAGAAAAGCTAATAAACTCTATCTATATATCTGGAAAGATGAAGTTCAATGGAATTGAGAGGATTCCAAGCCAATATCTGAATTTCTAATTTCAACCTGAAAATTTGGACTCCATCACACAACTGTTCATATCTCATCTTCCTGAATACCTATGAATGTGGCATTGCTAAAATTGACATGTAGTCCTGAGAAAATACACTTTGGGAGCTACTGGTGTCATGGACATGACTATGGCTATGTGCGCACGTTGCACAAATACATGCAGTTACGCTGCGCTTTGTAGCGCAGCGTAACTGCATGCGTCCTGCATCCCCTGCACAGTCTATGGAGATTGTGCAGGGGCCGTGTGCACGTGGCCTTTTTGAGCGCAGCGCTTCGGCTACTGCTGAAGCGCTGCGTAAAAAGAAGTGACATGTCACTTCTTCCGTGCGCTTTACCGGCAGCTCCTGCTCTGTCTATGGGAGGAGCTGCAGGCAGAGCGCATGGAATCGGCTTTCACTACGGACATTTCTGCAGCGATTTAAAGCGCACATGTGCTCTTCAGATCGCTGCAGAAATATCTGCAGGGCTAGTACGCAACGTGCGCACATAGCCTATCAGGGTTAAACCAGATACCAAAACCCCCCAGTAGGTTTCACTACACACAGGGTACCCAGAGGTTATGATACAATGGAGGTCACTGGTGCTAGGGAGCAGGGAGCAGGGGAGCAGGGTCACCACCTGCACTCACCTGTAGTTGAACCCTGCACTCCCTGATGTCCCTATATGGGTTCTTTCACTCCTTTCTTGACCACATTCCTAAGCCCTTGTTTGCCATGATCTCACCCTGGCAAGTGAGTAGACTAAGGAGATCACTAGTCTCACCTTTACAATACAGAAGCACAAGGGTAGGAAAATAGACAGGAGAAGCAGACATGAAAAGGGAAAACACTCCAGGCAGCTTCCATGCAGCATACAACACAAAAAACGTCTTTATTCACTTATATTCCACAGCGCTTTCCAGATTTCAGCATTGCCATCCCCATTGGGACTGTCAAGCTACATTTCCTAACAGTATATCTTTGGAGTGTGGGAGGAAAATGGAGAACCCGGAGGAAACCCACAAAAACACAGGGAGAACATACTAAACCTTTTCAGATGTTGTCCTTGGTGGGTTTTGAACCCTGGACCTCAGCACTGTAAAGCCAATGTGCTGCCCATTTAGCAATAAAATACACATAAACCACCCCCTTGATCCACTCTTTTTATTCCACCTGGACGTCCCCAGCAAAGTCCAGCTCCTAAGACCTATTATTTTCCTCCTGACATCACGTTAATAATTTATGTGGATTCTCGGTCATCACAAATGTTGCTTACCTGGTATTTCGTCATAAACAAACATATCAGCTTCTCTAGAAACAGGCTTCTTCAAAGTGGTCTGGATAGAAGATCTATAACCGGCATAGAGTAAAGCCAGGAGTGGGTAAATATAGCAGAAAAGAGTGATGATAAGATACTGCAGCTGTGATTAAAGGGAATGTATCGTCAGAGAAAAAAAATCAATAACTGAAAAAATGTAAAGTAATAATATTTTAATGTTTTGTTTAAATATTATTTTTTTTTTTAATTGAGCAAAATATAAAAAAAAATTAAAAAGTTTAATATTTTCCACTGTTTCCACTGTTAAACACTAGGGGGAGCAGCTTCTGAAATCCTACAGAAATTCAACTATATAAAAAGCTCACATTACAGCTGCAGTAAAGTGGGCGGAGTCTGCTCTCCTGTGGGTGATGGCACGCCTGCCCCCTCCCAATTTGAGTGTTTACAAAGGATAACAGACAATGACATGTAGGGACACAGTGCACAGCCATTTTGTTGGTGACCACAAATGTCTAAAGTGTCACCAAGGACAGCAGGAGTATCACACAGGACAGGATTAGATACACGGCTCAGCAGACAGTATCACACAGGAGAGGATTAGATACACGGCTCAGCAGACTGTATCACACTGGACAGGATTAGATACACGGCCGTGCAGACAGTATCAGCGGTAGCAGCGGCGGTACTCACATGCAGTGGGGCACGGGCACGGACACACACACACAGCGGTGGCTGGGGAGAGCGGAGAGGGGGAGTCATCTGAGACGGTAACGGCGGGGGGGGAGAGGCGGGGCTGGGGAGAGCGGAGAGATGGGATGTCATCGCAGGCGGTAACGGGGGGAGGAAAGGGCAGGGGAGGGTAGGCAGCCCGTACTCACATATCCCAGCGGTTGACAGGGGTATAGTGGAGCAAGCAGCATATGCTGTGAGCTCCACGATGATGGTGCTGATCTCCTCCCTCTGCTGTGATCTGGACAGCCCAGGGGGCGTGTCCAGGTCACAGCAGACGCCCACTGTAACGTTAGTGAATATGGTTGGATCACGACTACTGTTCTCTATGCACAGGGGCTGCCATAAAGGAGTGTGTAACTGTCGTTACACACAGCAAATCCAATATGGCAGCCCCCAGTGCCTCCAGTAAAATTAGAATTACATAAACACTAAATAAGCTGCGATTTTCATTTTGTATTAAAAATACTTGATTTCATAATCACTATTTTTAATACAAAAATAAAGAAACGCAATACAGTACCTTTAAGGGTATAAGTAATCTCAGCTACAAAGGAGAAGGTCCTTAACTCCTTCAGCATCAGTTGAAAGTAAATCCACTCCAATACAAGATAACAGTCATGTGGACTCCACAGAGAACCTGCAAGCAATTAAGCATTAAGATCTCCTGATCCCAGATCCTCCAGAGGTAACATGCGGACGGAACATACTAGTGACAGGTACTTGGGCTGTTGTAGATAGCGGAGGATCCTTTGGGCCACCTAGGTCACCAGAAGATTATAAAAAAGTGCAAAAACGCAACCGCTACATGTTTAGTGCTTTTTTACTGCATTTTTGTTGCTTTTGTGGTGAATGAAAGTAACTTTATTAAACATGTACTGTAGACAAATAACACATCAAAAATGCAGCTAAAAAAAAGCAAAATCAGTTTTTTTGTAAACAGCTTAGATTTGGTGCAGACATTTTATACATAAAATCTGCATCTTTTGGCAGAAAATGCATCAAAAAACATGTGTTTCTTGTTGCCTTTTTTGGTACATTTTTAGTGCATTTTTGGGTGCATTTTTGGTGTGTGTTTTGGTGCCTTTTTGGTGTGTTTTTTGATGCGGTTTTTTTTCCATGCATTTTTTTTATGAAGTCAATGGCTGGAAAGACTTAAAAAACGCAGGGAAAAAAGCCCCAACAATTTACATAGTGAGGATTTTTCCTGCAGCAAATTTGTAAGGAAAAAATAAGCAACGTGGGCACAGCACTTCAGAAATCTCATAGACTTTGCTGGCTTCAGGGTAGATGTGTAGATTTTGGTGCAGATTTCTAAAAAAAAGCATCAAAATCTGCATAAAAAAACGCACTGTGTGCACATAGCCTTACTGCCAAAAGAGCAAGTTTTTGCTGCAGAAAAAAACACAGCAAAAATGCAACATGTGAACCTTGTTTTTTATTAGTGTTGGGATTTTATTTACAAATACACTGTGTGCAGAATTATTAGGCAAATAAGTATTTTGATCACATGATACTTTTTATACATGTTGTCCTACTCCAAGCTGTATAGGCTGAGAGCCAACTACCAATTAAGTAAATCAGGTGATGTGCATCTCTGTAATGAGGAGGGTGTGGTGTAATGACATCAACACCCTATATAAGGTGTGCTTAATTATTAGGCAACTTCCTTTCCTTTGGCAAAATGGGTCAGAAGAGAGATTTGGCTCTGAAAAAAACAAAATTGTGAGATGTCTTGTAGAGGGATGCAGCAGTCTTGAAATTGCCAAACATTTGAAGCGTGATCACTGAAAAATCGAGCGTTTCATGGCAAGTAGCCAACAGGGTCGCAAGAAGCGTGTTGGGCAAAAAAGGCACAAAATAACTGCCCATGAATTGAGGAAAATTAAGCGTGAAGCTGCCAAGATGCCACCAGTTTGGCCATATTTCAGAGCTGCAACGTTACTGGAGTATCAAAAAGCACAAGGTGTGCCATACTCAGGGACATGGCCAAGATAAGGAAGGCTGAAAAATTACCACCTTTGAACAAGAAACATAAGATAAAATGTCAAGACTGGGCAAAGAAATATCTTAAGACTGATTTTTCAAAGGTTTTATGGACTGATGAAATGAGAGTGACTCTTGATGGGCCAGATGGATGGGCCAGAGGCTGGATCAGTAAAGGGCAGAGAGATCCACGCCGACTCAGACGCCAGCAAGGTGGAGGTGGGGTACTGGTATGGGCTGGTATCATCAAAGATGAACTTGTGGGACCTTTTCGAGTTGAGGATGGAGTGAAGCTCAACTCCCAGACCTACTGCCAGTTTCTGGAAGACAACTTCTTCAAGCAGTGGTACAGGAAGAAGTCGGTATCGTTCAAGAAAAACATGATTTTCATGGACAATGCTCCATCACATGCATGCAACTACTCCACAGCGTGGTGGCCAGTAAAGGTCTAAAAGATGAAAAAATAATGACATGGCCCATTGTTCACCTGATCTGAACCCCATAGAGAACCTGTGGTCCCTCATAAAATGTGAGATCTACAGGGAGGGAAAACAGTACACCTCTCGAAACAGTGTCTGGAGGCTGTGGTGGCTGCTGCACACAATGTTGATCGTAAACAGATCCAGTCAAGGAAACCGCCTATGCCAAAACATGGTATCCATCCACAGACAGCTGTTTCGGGGTATTTGCCCCCTCATCAGTGTGGAGTAAGAAACTGGCTAGTGGGAGCAATGCCTAGTAAAAGAATACATAAGCACTGATGATTAACTTTATGGAGATCAACATCCAACACCGAGGAGACACCATCACGTGTTTCTCAACGCAGTGATTCTAGAACAAGGCCCCCTGGGAAAATATGCGAAACAGGACTGCCGCGGAAACACCATCATATGTCTCAACGCTGGCAGGAAACTAGCCAGGTCTTTCACTGGGAAGGAACAGCCACGGGAAGGGCAGTCTCCAGTCAAGTTTTGGCATATGCGGTTTCCTTGACTGGAGACTGCCCTTCCCGTGGTTGTTCCTTCCCGGTGAAAGACCTGGCTAGTTTCCTGCCAGCGTTGAGACATGTGATGGTGTTTCCGCGGCAGTCCTGTTTTGTTTATTTTCCCAGGGGGCCTTGTTCTAGAATCACTGCGCTGAGAAACACGTGATGGTGACTCCGTGGTGCTGGATGTTGATCTCCCTAAGGTCAATCATCCTTGCTTATGTAGTAAAAAAAAAACCAAAAATATTAAGCTTTGATATTTATGAGTTTTTTTGTTTGATTGAGAACATAGTTGTTGATCAATAATAATAAAAAAAACCCCTCTAAAATACAACTTGCCTAATAATTCTGTACACGCTGTAGATATGTGGTGTTTTTGTTAATTGGTATTTCTTGTGTCACGGACCACATCACTGTGGTTTTTTTGGACTTAAAATCATCCAAGCATGGATCTCTAGAAAGCTATCTTGTCCTAAAATTACTTTAAAAGGAACAGTGTTTTTAGAATAAAAAAAATAGGAGCCATTTTTCTCATTCCAGCAAATATTTTCTATAACTTTGTTCAAAAGAGAAAATGATACATTCATCTTGTTTGACATCTTCTTTATAGTAGGGATTACATTACGAGCGCCGTATAAAAGTGACTCACAATGAACAGTAACTTAGCCGAAGTGCTGGAATATAAAAGCAGGTTATAGCAAGTTCATCCCATAGTTGAGACATTTCCGCAGCCGTGGTGTGAAATATGATAAAATAATGGTCTGGGATATAAGACATGGCTCCATGGTCTCCTGTATCTACTTATACCAAATTTTGGAATACAGTATATAAGGCTGAGTTCAAATGTCCTGTAACCATCAGTTAGAACGGATCCTGCAGAGATCTGTTGGCAAAATGATTTCTGCCGCATCCTTTTTTTTAACATTTTTTTTTTAACATTGGAGTCTATTGAGGATGGCCCCGATAAGGGATGGTGATTTATCTTCAATTTGTAATGGCTTCTGTAAGAAAAAAAAGGGTACACTTACCTGTCCTTGGCGCTGCTGTCCCCAGTGCTGCTGTCTCCGGTGCTGCTGTTACTTCCAGGTCTGCGGTGAGTGCAGTGAATATTCATGAGGCATAATGAGCAGGCCTGGAAGTAGAGCAGCGCTGGAAATAGGTAAGTATAAGATTCTTTATTTGCACGTGACCTGTGTTTTCTCCAATACATGTCATACTGATGTCTCATGGATCACATCAGTTTGCGGGCCGTGTGACACCTGTGCTGCCAGAATAAAACAGGCATGTCACCGTGTGGAGCACACTGAAATACATGCCCTCCAAACGGATACACAGACACAGTCCATTTAATAACACATAGGTGTGCACAAACCCATTGATTTTAATGGGTCTACGTGTGCCGTGTCTCCGGTATGTGTGAAAACCGATGTCACAGGTATTGGAGACACGGATGTGTGAAGGAGGTCTAATATAGTATCAATAGGTTTTGAAATAGTCACAAAGGAAAATTAAAGAGTTATCCCGAAAATAGTAAGTTATCCCCTATCTGTAAGACTGGGAGTCTGACCACAGGGAGCCAGAGTGATCCTCAAAATTGGCTCTGTGGAGCTCCATCTTGTAGGCAAGTGCACATGCTCGACTTCCTATCCATTCATTGTCTATAGGACTGACAGAAATAGTAGAGTGCTTTGTTCAGCTTTCTCTTACAATGAATGTATCGAAGGTCGAGCATGCACACCTTCGCTCCATTTAAGGCTCCATTTTGTAGGCAACTGTGCATGCTCGACCTCCTATCTATTCTTTGTCTATAGGATTGACAGAAATAGCAGAGGGCTTTGTTCAGCTTTCTCCGACAATTAATGTAGTGGAGGTCAAGCATGCATACCTTCGCTCCATTTAAGGCTCCATCTTGTAGACAAATGCGCATACTTGACCTCCTATCCATTCATTGTCTATAGGTCTGACAAAAATAGCAAAGTGCTTTCTTCAGCTTTTTCCAACAATTTATGTAGCAAAGGTTGAGCATGCGCACCTTCGCCCCATTTAAACCTTAGCTCTACAGAGCCATGTTTTTACAGGGTCCTAGTGGCCTGACCTCCAAGGTCTGAAACATGTCCCTTGTCTTAGACATAGGGGATAACTTACTATATTGGGAATTACTCTTTAATACCTTTGATTAATATTTAGGGATGATCAAATATCACAAATATTCGTCAATATTCGGCTTCGCGAATATCCGATGAATAGGTCGCCGCTATGCGAATATACGATGCGTAATGTAAGTCTATGAGAAAACCGAATAGTTGCCGAATAGCAACTATTCGGGTTTCCTATAGACTTACATTGCGCATCGAATATTCGCAAATAGTCGAATAGCGGCGACCTATTCGGGGAATATGGGTGTTGCCGAATATTTGAGGTATTCGATCATCCCTAATAATAATCATTAAAAATCTAAAATCTAAATGTAAAAAATATCCATTTTCCACCATGTCTCATATAAATCTATTGGGGTGAGAAATGTGAAGCCGTTTTTTCCAATTCTTACTCACAAGAGTTGTTTTAGCTGTAACATGTCAATTTTGGAAGCACTTTGGGTACCTGTGATTTTCATATACTGACACCAAGGATTGATACTCTGCAGGGTGAGATATATAGTTTTCTACTATTCTTTCTTTACACCTCCTGTAAATGTTTGTGTTCATTCAGTTCTCACAGTATCATATGATAATGAAACAAGTTCTATTCACATTTTAGCCCCTAAAGGCCACTTTACACGCAACGACATCGCTAACGCGATGTTGTTGGGGTCACGGAATTCGTGACGCACATCCGGCCTCGTTAGCAACGTCGTTGCGTGTGAAACGTACGAGCTACCGTTAACGAGCAAAAATACTCAACTTATCGTTGCTCGTTGACACGCTCCTCCATTCCCAAATATCATTGCTAATGTTGCAGGTATGATGTTGTTCGTCGTTCCTGAGGCAGCACACATCGCTAGGTGTGACACCGCAGGAACGACGAACATCTCCTTACCTGCGGCCGCCGGCAATGAGGAAGGAAGGGGGTGGGCGGGATGTTACGGCCGCTCATCTCCGTCCCTCCGCTTCTATTGGGCGGCCGCTTAGTGACGTCACTGTGACGCCGAACGAATCGCCCCCTTAGAAAGGAGGCGGTTTGCCGTCCAGGTAAGTAGTGTGACGGGTCCGAGCGATGTTGTGCGCCACGGGCAGGGATTTGCCCGTGATGCACAACCGATGCGGGCGGGTACGTACGCTAGCGATCTCACTAGCGAGATCGCAGCATGTAAAGCGGCCTTTAGGCTGCTTTCACACATCCGTTTTTCGCCATGCGACACAATCCGGTATAAACCGGAAAGAACGGATCCGGCGTTTATTGCCGCCAGATCCGTTCTTTCCCCCATAGACTTGTATTAGCGCCAGATTGTGCCGAATGGCCTTGCGTTGCGTCCGGCTTTTGCCGGATCTGGTGTAAATAGCTGATCCGGCGGCCGGATGGAACGCTGCTTGCAGCAATTTTTTTTCTCCGGCAAAAAACCGTATGGCGCCGTGTGGCGTAAGTTACAATGAAAGTCTATGGGCGCCGGATCCGTCATCATCCGGCATATGATGGAATCCAACGATGGATCCGGTTTTTTGAACTGCACATGCTCAGTAGCACAACGGATCCGTCAAAAAACGGAAACAATGCATGCAAAAAAAACGGATGCAACGGATCCGTTTTTTCGCTGGATCCGTTGCATCAGTTTTCTTGCTGGATTGTGCTTTGATGGCAAAAACCGTATGTGTGAAAGCAGCCTTATTAAATACGTTACAAATAATGAAGTGACTCTGCAGATCATGTCCTACTCTATACGGCAAAGCTGACAAGTGAACTGCAGGAAACTGGCCTATTATGTGAATTCCGATGTTATTGAAATAATAAGTAATATTCAGATCATAAATACTCTTTAATTCTTTATTAATTTTTGAGGCTCTGCCTAATAAAAAAAGCACGTGAAGATGGTACACAAGCGTTTGATACAAAAACCCGGAGCTCATGTTCTGAGCTTAGTCATGGTTGTATGCCGCTATGCAGGTCTAAACTAAACATAACTTTTACCAAGCCAGGAAAAAAGCATCTGCAGAGACATTCATACACTATGCAAACACGAGGTGCTGACATTTCTCTGTGAGATACCCTCCAAGATCGAGAGTGCTGGGAAAGTAAGTCTGCGAGGAAAATACGATTAAAGATCGTCAAGAGTATTCGGAAAAAGGTGTGATAAGTATTTTCCCATGAAATAACAAGACAACATCTCGAGCACTGTGGTCATAGAGCAAAGTAACTTCTCATTATCCAAAACAAAGGCTCACTAAAGTAAAACTGATGAGTTAATGCCTCAGCTCATTCTCTAAGTGTGCACTATAACAAAGCACAAAATATCCTGTATTTACAAAAAAAATAGCTTGAAGGTGTTGATTATTTAAGATCAATCAATTTTTGTTAATCACAGCATGTCCCTGTCACGGGTGTGTCACATATGAACGACAGTCATGTGGTTTCTGGCCATAGAAGGTCACAGTGTTTGGCTATGCAGAATGCTCCCTGACTTTCCATTGCTCCTGCTGTTAGTATTCATTGGTATAGGTAGCTTTCCTGCTGGATTAATCTCTCCCTTTTGGAGCCAGCAAAAGCTTGACTTCCACCCAGCTGTATTACCTTGTTGTTTAAATACCCCTTGCTTCCTTTGGACTGGTGTTGGTGATATTTTCAGTTACTTCAAGTCTTGGTTGCAAGCAGATGGCTTGTACTCCTCTGTGGCATCGTTTCTGAAAACTTTCCTGAATTTCTACCAGAGTCATCTGGGGATAAGTAGTTCATTCATTTCCCCCTGTGTGTGCTCCTTGTGTCTTGTACACTGTTAAGCGGAGTTGATGAAAAGCTCATCCCATCTGTTCCCTATTTAGGGCCCAGCATTAGGGTCAGGTATCCTGCTCGGCGCATAGGTGCGGAACCTATCTAGGGTGGTGACGGACACCAGGGACCAGCGGTAGGTTTGGTCAGAGGTCACCATCGTCCCTCTCCCTAGACGCAGGGTTTCCCTTCCTATTCGCCGTGCGCTTGGTGCTTCCCCGTAACTTGCGTGACAGTCCCACTACTGGCAGTAACTTAGCTGGAGGTCTTCAAGTTTCCTACACTACCCCTAAAGGTGAAATGAAGCATTACATATTAACTATTAAAAATAGTGGACTGTCCAGGCAATAAACAGACAGGTCAGATCCTGCAGAGAGAACAAAGCTGTTATAGCCATGCTCTATCAGGACTATTAAATAAGGTCACTGGAAAATTAGTTTTCTCAAAGTAATAGGTTTCCCATGTAACGAATGAACATGTAGGGTTCTTCACAATGCAAGAGTAAATCTATAAGGAACAAACTTCTACTTGCTATGAGAATCTTATACCATTTCTCCTTTCTCAGGGCAGATCAAAGTGCGCCTGCGCAGGACCTCAATGCCGGCTCGTGTACATGATGTAGTACACGTCAAGCACCCAGGTTTCAGAAGGAGGATGAAGATGGCCAAAAGAGTATGCGCCGAACTTGGAGAACGGAGAAACCCATCCGACCAGTCTGCAGCGCAACGTCCATTAGGTGAGTATTATAATGTGTTTTTTATGTTCTACACTGCGGCCTAGGCTCTTATATACAGCATGTTAGAATGCTGTATATGAGAGGTCACTGGTGCTGGCCGCAGCTTATAGGGGATAAATCTGGTGACAGGTTCCCTTTAAATACCTATTCTAATCGTAAATAAGTTTAGGGCTAAGGATAGGACTAGGGTTAGGACTATGGTTACGTTTAGAACTGAGGTTGAGTGTAATGTAAGTCACTACTTACATATAGTACAGACGGAATAGTAGTCAGGCAAGCCAGGGTCAGGAAACAGGAGAACACATATGTGTGGTGCCCCTGAGGCTTTAGTCGCCACAGGGTACTGCAACTCACTTAAGGTGCAGTATTAATGCTGGGTACGGAGGAGGTCATTGCCCGTAAAACACCACAATCCACCATAACACACAGTCAGCTGCCCATCCCGGGGACTGGTTTAGGGCAGGGTCATTTGGATGGTCACCATAGTGAATAGGACCTCCCACCCGCTAGGTCAGCAACCCAGAGGGTTGGAGCTAGACACTGGGAAGTCAGGTGACACACACACTCAGACAGAACAGCTTCAGACAGCGGTGGAACATGTGAGATGCAGGAGTTACACAGTCGCTGAGAAGAGAGCTTGATAGCTCCCTCAGGACCGGCGCAGACAGGGAGCGGAGCCCTAGGTTGGTGGGAACTTCAAGTCTCACCAGCAGAATCCACAGGGCAGGGGATTGCACGTCCCTTTGCCCAACACAAGTGCCTGGGGCCCAGCAGCAGATAGAGCCAGGAGTTGTGACTAAGATCCAGCCCAATAACGGACTCGCGCTGCCTGCTATACAGGACGGGGAACAACACCCAGGACATGAGTTTCTGTGTAGCTATAAGTCACAGGGATTCTTCAAATACAGCGCAAGAAGGAAGGGCTCACAGTCTACAACACCGGCGGTGACTTCCGAAATATCTGGGATCGACTGGGGCCCATCATTGTGGAAACCAGCACTCCAAGGGTGATGAAAGTACACTCATTAAAGAACTTTGACCGCAGCCTCTGTGTTGTCCCCATCATTGCCTGCGCCATCGTCCCGTGCTCCGGCGCAAATCGACTACTACCACCATCATCATCCCTGGGGCCAAGCTCTACCTTTGAAGAGTTGCAACACCCGAGCTGCGTTACCATCCACCCCAGAGGAGGGAGACCTTGCAGAGTGGCGGCTCCCCTTATAGCCACATACTCCCAACATCCCCATGCCCATCTTTATTGACAGTGACGGGACCAAGGAACCGGGCCAGGCCGCAGTGAAAACCCAAACTATCACCGGCCCAGTGACGAGTAAAACCCCAGGCCCCGTGGGCGCAGCATATAGATACAGGGGGTACACAGAAGCGTAGTCAGGTCACAATCCGAGGGTCAGAATTCCAGGATGGTATGTAATAGATTCAGGAAGAAGACAGAGACGTGGTTAGGTAACAATCCAAGGTCCAGAGCCAGGAGGTCACAACAAGAACAGGGAGCGAGCAGAGAGGAGTCAAACAGCGGTCCGGGGTCAATCTCCTAGTGTGCAACATGCTCTGCACAGAGGAATCATGTCACTGCCAGCTCAGTAGTCCAGGAAAGCGCAGCAGAGCATCTCCTAGTGTGCAAGATGCTCTGCACAAAGAAACCGTGACACTAGGACTAAAGAGGGCTTTACACGCAGCGACATCGCTAGCAATGTCGCTTGTGAAAGCACCCGCCCCCTTCGTTTGTGCATCACGGGCAAATCGCTGCCTGTGGTGTACAAAATCGCTAGTACCCGTCACACGAACATACCTTCCTAGCAATGTCGCTGTGGCCGGCGAACTGCCTCTTTTCTAAGGGGGCGGTTCGTGCGGCGTCACAGCGACGTCACACGACAGGCGTCCAATTGAAGCAGAGGGGCGGAGAGCAGCCGCATCAAAGTCCCACCCACCTCGTTGCCGGTGGACGCAGGTACGGTGTTGTTCGTTGTTCCTGGGGTGTCACACGTAGCGATGTCTGCTGCCTCAGGAACGATGAACAACCTGCGTCCTGCACGAGCAACGACATTTGGTAAATGGACGACGTGTCAACAATCAACGATTCGGTAAGTATTTTACATCGTTAGCGGTCGCTCGTACGTGTCACACGCAACGATGTCGCTAACAAGGCCGGATGTGCGTCACGAATTCCGTGACCCCAACAACATCTCGTTAGCAATGTCGTTGCGTGTAACGGGGCCTTAAGAGTTAAGGATAGGGCTAGGGTTAGGGATCAGGTTGGGGCAATAAAAATAGTTACCTTAAAAAACAATGCAAAAATGTAATAAAAAAAAAATAGCAATTTATAAATTTATTTGGAAAAAAAATATTTGGATTTCAGCAAAAAGCGGAAAAAAATCATAGGGTTTATAGACACATCATGTGCTGGGGCGTAATGGTCCATGGGTTAGGGAGTGAAAAATACTTGGCATTGGCAACCCATGCTGTGCCACTTTGGCTGAGGAGCCCAACTATTTCTTGATGTAGATTTTATTTACAGATTACTTGAAATACAACAGTCAAAAGAAAGAAAAATCCCGGAAGGCTGAAAGTCACACTGTATATACTGTCTACTTGTACAATAGAGCCATAGATGTATCCTAAAGGTCACCTGCTTGCGAGTCTATCAGTTCCAGGTAATGCCTGCCGGCTACAATGACTCTTCTGAACATGAGTGTAACTCATATCATGATATAGTGTCATATACAAGTGCACTCAGTCATCACAATGGTTTCATTATTGTTTTTTTTTTTCTTGAGGGCAAATGTAACTTTGGAGTGAAGATTTAGAAGGACGTCAACAAATACAATATCAGAATCATATTTGTTGCATATTCATCTATACCATTCGTCTTCTAACTGTTGCTGACAGCCTGCAACTGAAGTCATGTTTGCAGTGTATTACAATGGAAACACATAGCTCCGCAGAAGGGCTGTATACCAAAATTTCAGTGTAACGCCCTGATCTGAAGGGAATAGGGTCGCCCACTTGGGGGGTTGGTAAGGGGAGGTCAGGAGTGTTAGGAGACAGTCAGTTGTGGAGTGACTCTCAAGAGGAAAGGTCACAGGAGTGTGTAGTGTTGGAGGTGAAAGTAAGAGGAGGTCAGGAGCTGGGCTCCTTGGTTTACTAGGTGGCAGACGTTGGTCTGAGCCTGGTAGGAGCTGGACCCCGGTCGCAGGGGGATCGTGACAAGGGGCACGGACTGTCGAGAAGGACAGCCGGCGGCCTTGTGCCATCACCTGGCAGGGGCCAGAGCACGACGGGGTACGTGGACCCTAGGTCGAGAAGGAGCTTCAAGCGTCTTGACAATTTACCCGACGAGGACGGAGCCTTCAAGATCCGTTCTCCACCCGCTCCAAAATCGGGGTACTAGCACAACGAGGGGGATAGGACTTTTCCACTACATAGTCCACAAAATCCCAAGCGTGAACCCTGAGAGCACGCTCACCCAGTTAGCCATACTGGTGAGCGGGACCCGATAGTTCTAAGCTAGAGGAACCATTTAGAAGAGAGGTGCCACATAAAAGGCCACAAGCTAACAAGCAACACCAACGGGCATGGGATCCAGGCGTGCTCTGTCCCTGCTGCAGCGGTACTATGAACTTTGGTTTACCACGGTTGTCGGTGTCAGCATTGAGTGAGTACTAAAACGATCCCTGACCATCCCAACTGCACCTCCCTGCCACCAACACCGAGTCCCGGGGCATGTCCACCTAACCGTGGAGGGGTTAAACATCTGGCTGCCCACACCATCGCCACCAGGTACTCCCATTGCAGTGGTGGTACTGCACCTTACCTCGCACCACGGGTGGTGTCACGAACTGTCCATAAAATCACCTGCAAATAATTCCCCCTTTTATTCCGGAGACACCTTGCGCCACTGCGGATCCGGATCCGAGCAGTGGCGGCAGGCTGCTGACACAGGGGCGGTACACCAGATCTTGTTTTTTGTTTTTTTTCTTCTTCTTAAATCTACACAATTTATAAACTTTCTTAAAGAGAATGTGTCATTACTAAAAATAATCAAAAACGTTGAAAATATACATTTAACATAAAGTACTGATTTAAAGAATAGGTCCTTATTGTTTACATCAGTACTATTATTATTATTATTTAGTATTAAATGGATATGTTCAACATTTTTGATAATATGCAGGTCATTCACTAAGTCCCCCCCGTGTGGTTCTGGGATTTTTGGTCACCGTTCTTGTGATCATTTTGACCAAAAGGGCTGAGATCTTGCGTGGAGCCCCAGATCAAGGGAGATTATCAGTGGTCTTGTATGTCTTCCATTTTCTTATTATTGATCTCACAGTTGATTTCATCACACCAAGCTGCTTGCCTATTGCAGATTCAGTCTTCCTAGCCTTGTGCAGGGCTACAATTTTGTTTCTGGTGTCCTTTGACAGCTTTTTAGTCTTTGCCATAGTGGAGTTTGGAGTGTGACTGTTTGAGGTTGTGGACAGGGGTCTTTTATACTGATAACAAGTTCAAATAGTAAATACTTATTTTCCAACACAATTTGCAAAAAAAAAATCTTGCCAAATCAGACGCGGTGATTTTCTGGATTTGTTTTCTCATTTTGTCTCTCATAGTTGTGGTCACCTATGATGTCAATTACAGGCAAATCTCATCTATTTAAGTGGGAGAGTGTGCATAATTGGTGGCTGACTAAATACTTTTTTTCTCCACTGTAAGTGACCCTAAACTTTTAAACTGTAGTGTATATGGAGATTTGGAAAACTGAAAAAAAAAGTATATAAAAAAAAAAAATTACAAAATACATTTAACAGAAATGTTAATGATTAATTTTCGTCATAGGTCCCTAACCTAAGGTTTAAGCTGCCTCAAGAGCTTTTGTTAATTCCAGCAACCGGAGCTTGCTTTGATTGCTGCAGTTTAACCACTAAAATGTTTCTATCAATTTATGAAAACGGCATTTAAATGAAGTCATAGTCATATTGGTTCCCATCTGCCCTAACACAGGCAAAAGATGCTTTACTATGGCAGCCCTAGGGCCTGCTGAAGGCCCAAATAACTACCAAGTAAGTCCTTCTGTGAAGCTCAGCCACAGGCTGAGCTTCATAGGATGGCTATTATTTCCCTATATAATGTAATACTCAAAGTATTTCCACGTATTGTATAAGGGATCAAAAGATCACAGGTTCAAATCCATTAGGAGCAATAAATAAAATTAAAACAAATATTTTAAAAATGATATAAAAGTTTAAATCAGCCTCCTTTTACCTCTTAAAAAATAATTTTTCATGATCTGGGGCTCAGTAATTGCTTATTTTTTGCATCTTGAGCTGGCGTTTTTAATAATATCATTTTTGTATAGATGCGATGTTTTGATTGCCTGTTATTGCATGTTAATGCAATGTTGTGGGTACTAAAAACATAATTTTGGCGTTTGGAATTTGTTTTCTTGCTATACCGTGTACCGATCCGATTAACTGATTTTATATTTTGATAGATCGGCCATTTCTGAACGTGGCAATACCAAACATATGTGTGCTTTTTAATTTTTTTTTTTACTGTTTTATGTTAATTGGGGCAAAGTGGGGTGATTTCTACTTTTAGTTTTTTTTTAAAAAACTAAAAATTAAAAATCTTTGTAACAACTTTTAATATTGATTTTACTAGTCCCTCTTGGAAACTTTATCACTGCACAGAACGATCGCTTTTGCTTATCAGAATGAAGCTTCAGCATCGCTTTGATCAGAAAAAATGCCGTGTCACTGTGAGTACCAGCGCTCTGCTGGCATTTACAGGAAACATGTCACGGCAGTGACAGGAATCATTATCTGACCCACACTGCCATGGCAACCAATTGGCGCCCCATGGCGGCGGGGAATGGCGCAATCTCTGCTGGAGCACTTTAGTTCATGCTGTCAGCTTTTGACAGCACAATCTAAGGGGTTGACAAGTGCAGGTGGATCGAAGATCCACCTGTGTAGGAGCGCACGGAGCAGGCAGTGATTTTAGTCGTGAGTGCAGTGGAAACAACAGATCACAGCATAGCCTGTCATTAACACCTCGCCTCCCCATCACCGCACCACACACAGGAGGATTCCGCAACATTCTCAGGCGACACACTTTCACATTTCTTCAGAAAGTAAAGTCTAGACTCAATCTCGTTTCTTAAACAGGCCAACTTTATTTTCTGGTACCGTCCGCATCAACTCGGTCCGCATCTCGCCGATACCGGTTCTTATCCCATGTGGGTTCTATCCACTCTTCCATGCTTTACATAATTTAACAACAGTTTGTATCACTGGCACCTGGGTACCCTATATCACCTCCATGCCTCTCCTTCCAGACTACACTTCATTCTAGCACCAGGGGGGGTCCGCCACTGAACAGGCTATCCCGACTGTGCCCAGGCCATCCAGACATACCCTTCTGCCTGAGGGTGCACTGACCTTTCCGTGAGTGTGAAATTCATTGAGTATCAGCAAGTAGATACCGAAGCCAGGCCCCCGACCGTCTGACCATACCCCTCTCCTTGGGGGACGCGGTTCTCTTAACCGGTCCGGATCCCGCTTTCTGCGGGGGTGACCCATAGGGTCAGAATCTTCTACTTGGGGGTACTCACTAATTCATCTTCCTGAGGACTCTCCTCCCCACTCTTTCGCTAGTTCTCCCTTATATAGTCCTTGTCCTCCTCCTCCCCACCCAGGTGCCAGTACGTTCGTGCTGTAGCACTGCCACCAGGTGGCGGTTTTACACAAGGATTTACAGTTTACTATTACACTTTATCGTTAGTAAACAGGGCATAGTATGCTTGGTACAGATGCAGGGGTGGGCCTAACCCTTAACCCCCCTACACACCCTCACCTGCTAGCTGTACATGTCTGCTGATCGGATCAGCATATATGTGCGGGGAATAATGCGGGCTCAACCAATGATGTATAGGTATGTCATTGGTCGTGAAGGGGTTAATAAAAATGTCAGCTCATGGTACAAAAAAAAATCTGAGTTTTCTCTTAATTTAACACAAACTTCAGTAACATTACTCGAGCAAAAAAAAAGAAAGAAAATTGAATCCATTAAGTGGAGGATTCATTTCCCTCTTTTGCCTCTTGTTCATCCATTAACGTCTTTAGCCTGAAAGATTTATTAAAGGGAAGCAGAGAGCTGGCATTCATTCCACCATAAAAGCCCATTGTGCGGTTGTGCCACATTCAGTAAAATGTTTACTTTCTCCTTGTACATCGGAACAGGAAATGAAAGGTCAGCAGGACCCTACAGCGGAGCAAAAAGTTCATTTATTTATCCATCAATTCACCTCCGGCCAGAGCTTGTGGAATTGGACTTCTCAATGACTTACTAACCCTTCACCATCTCCAAGATACAGTCCCAGGAAAAAGATAATTGTTCACCCCAATGACAAAGTAACCCTCCGAAGTGAAGAGCGCAACTCAAGATACCGCTGATGAGTAAATATTTATTCAATGATTTTTTTTTTAAATTGGATTTAAAGGGGAATTCTATATACAAATAGCCCCTTCTGAGAGGAACAGAACAGGAACTCTGGTGTCACCTATTGGAAGCAGCAATGCTAAAAGTCAATATTGAGCCTTTCACCATTTGTAGACACATGTTCCAGGGTGTTTATCTATCATCAGTGCAAAGCAGAAGAACTGGTTTGACATAGGATCTAAGGGGCAATGTTTCTCCTTGTTGTCATAGGTAGCCCTATAAGCCAATGAATGTCCCCCTGGGGATTCAAAGGGAGCCTGTTAGGTCCCCTGTGCACACAGAACCACGAGTAGTTCTGTGCACATGTTTATAATCTTTGCCTAAAAGACCCTTTATGTGGTACCATACAGAAACAGATCTATAGAAAAATTGTTTCTAAAGATTGTCAATGAGATTCTAATTAGGCCTGTGACTAGTCCCAGGGGTGTTAGTTCCCTGACTAGTCAGTCTACTAAGCATGTTATCATGCCCTGTGGTCATAATAGCCTGATTTTCAACAGCCACTGTCATTGGCAGCATAATACAAAGCTGCGCATGTGCACAGCTTTGCACCCCTTAGCTTTTGAGCTTTTCTGATCCTGGGTGTATGCATCCTAGCTTCAGAGAGGCGTAGTGCGCATGATTGGAGGTCATCCGCACTTCCGATCATGCGGGCTATGACTCTCTGAAGCCGGGATACATACACCCAGCTTCAGAGTAGTGCACATGATTGGAAATGCGGATGACCTCCAATCATGGGGATGACCTCCAATCATGGGGATGACCTCCAATCATGGGGATGACCTCAATCATGTGGATGACATCCAATCATGTGGATGATCTCCAATCATGTGGATGATCTCCAATCATGCACTCTCTGAGGCTAGGATGCATACACCCAGTGTTAGAAAAGCTCAATGTTGAAGGATACAAAGCCATGCGCACAGGCAGCTTTTTATCCCACTGCCAATGATGCTGGCTGTTGTAAAGCATATTATCACGCCCACGGGGTATGATAACAAGCTTAGTAGGCAAACTACTGGGGGAATTAATGCCCCTGTGACTAGTCACATGCCTAATTAGCATCTCATAAACAATCTTTAGAAGTACTTTTTCTAAAGATTGTTTATGTATAGTACTACATGAAGGGACTGGGGTTCGCTCTTCCCCATCGCGTAACCCCCCCGGGCTCCGTGACCTCTGAGATTTGGTGATGTCACGTCAACTTCCAGTTGACCAGACATCAAGCCCGGCACCAGTCTCCTTGATTTACTGAAATGTGGGCAGAGTTTCACCGCTTGTCACAGCCCAGCATCGCTCCTGTTTGCGGCGCTCTGCAGCGAAGGAGACAGCGTGCGAGATGCTGGGCTGTGATGAGCAGTGAAATGCCGCCAGCAGCCCAATCACTCCGGGAGACTGGGGCCGGCCTCCATAATGTCGGATCAACTGGGAGTTGACGTGACATCACCGGATCTCATCGGTCACAGAGCTCGGAGGTCACATGATGGGGATAAGTAGCTCGCAATATCGCCACTCAGAGGCAGAATTTACAATACAAGGTATTTGAGAAAAGCCATCTTTATTAGCTTTACATCGATGTGGCCACTAATGCTGAGTAGTGAACCACCCCCTTAATTGGACTGTATCAACAACCGATGAGCCAGCCAGCAAGCCACCATTACACTTGATCCCCATCTGCATGTTCACATGGGCTGGTGATCACGATTAATCGCCCTTATGGGCCTCTAGATCTATACTGTCAGGTGGAAAGAAGAATACTGAAAGCATCTCTGGAGGGGAAAGCGAAAAACAAATCCAAAACAAAGATTTTTTAATGATTTATTATATTTTTTATGTACGTGGAATGTTTATATTAGTGGAGTTATGCATAAAATATGTTCCATACCCTGAATCTATACATTTTTCGTGAAAGTGGAATACCCCTTTAAATTAGACATCAAACTCTTCACACATAATGATATATTGCATCATATAATGACACAAGATTTACACCGGAAAGTCTATTCTGTACATCTGATATACGAAATAATATTCTGTCAGTCTATTTTCCTGGTAGTTTCCAGAAAAAATAATGTCCTAGGTGACAAAGCGGGTCATCAGTCATAGCTGTGCCTTGAGATACAGACAAGCCTGTTTTCATAGAATTGATCATATGATATTTGAGCCGCATCGTGCTAAGCCCGGAGGCACATTTTTTTAATCGCATGCAGTGTCTAGGGCATGTAACCTCAATGACATCCCCTAAAGCTTAAAAAAAATAAATAAAGACAAAAACAATGCAGTTCAGAAAAACTCGGAGAGCATGTCTGACAATATTATTATTATTATTTATTATTATTATTTATTTTTATAGCGCCATTTATTCCATGGCGCTTTACAGTGAAAGAGGGTATACATACAACAATCATTAACAGTACATAACCGATATTGAGGAATATCTTGACTTGTATCCTAAATTTATGTTTTGTCACAATAAGTAAAGCAAAAAATTTTATTTGTACATGACAAATGTAAAACATTGGAGCTGATGTAATCCGATGGGTAGCTTGAAGCTAGCGGGCCATAATGCAAGAAGATCTGTAAAAGGCCGTTGGTTGCCCTAGAGTTTCAATAGGGCTCCACTAGGGAAAATGTATCCACATGTCGATTCCATTAGTCACGATACTTGTCTGTGGCTTCTGGAAGGGATAGAGACTACCATCTTTTACCTGGTAGCTTCCGCGATCCTTCTTTTGATTAGTTGGCCTTGGGTGATGTCACATGTGCTTCACACCACAACGATGGTGTCTTTCAAAAGAAGAGCCAAGGACGCCGGCAGGAATTGGCGATACTCCCTTTCACATTAAGTGGCCACAGACCACTGTCATGGCTGATGGAAATGGATATGTGACTCAAGTTGTGCCAACTCTAGACTCCACCCATCCATTTAACACAGTGTTTTTAAACTCCAGTACTCAAGACCCACCAACAGACCATGTTTTCAGTTTTTCCTCAATATTAGACAAGGAATAATTCCATCACCTGTACAACATTAATGAAATCCTGAAAACCTCATTGAGGACAACCTGAAAACATGATCTGTTGATGGGTCTTGAGGACTGGAGTTGAAAAAAACTGCCCTAGATCAAAGCTAATGAAAAATATGACGATTAAATGACCCCAAAGATCACGTTTGAATCTCCAACTACCATACAAATCAACTAAATTGTAACAGGAGCTATAAGTTATTCCTCATCCCAGAAGAAATAGAACCACATGACAAGTGATTGGCTCAATGGTCAACTCCAAACGAGAATGCTTTCTACGCTACCTTTGGTCTTGAGGACAGGAGTTGAGAAACACTGATTTAACAGTAAAAACACACTTTCTTTGTCTTGACAGACCTACAATTTAGAACCCCATACTCGTGGGATTGGCCAACATTCTGATATGAAATGTGTGCAGGCCAAGCAGGAAGAGGGCAGTTCAGCACCACCCTACTTCTCAAGGACACCATAGGAGTCACGCGGTCTGTTGATATTGCTGTGTTTCCGCATTGGAGAAAAAGTTAAAGGGAACCTGTCACCAGATTTTGGCCTTCTAAACTGAAACTAACACCTTAAGCCGAACCTGTGCTACGTTCCATGAAGGGGCACTTTATCCCCTGAGCCACCTTGTAGACTCCATAAATACCTTTATAAAATCTCCCGCCCTACATGTAAATTACCTGGTTCAGTCCAATGTGCATCCTAATCTGTACCTCCTGTCCCTCCTTTCACCCTCCTCCTGTCCTGATTGATGTGGATGACGCCTCGGACGCCATCCATGTAGGCGGGCAAAATCTCCATATTCCTGGCTCGCTTCCGCACTTCACCTTGCCCTATTGCGGGCAGAGCCGAAAACATAGGTCCGCCTGCGTGACAAGTCCGGCAAGTTCTCTGCACAGGCGCAAGGTGTTCCCCGGCGATGTGGATGAAGTGGGTGACATCTTCTACATCAGTGAGCAAATTATCGCACCTGCGCAGAGAACTTGCCGGTTTGCGCAGGCGCACCTATGTTTTCGGCAGAGCAAAGTGCGCCTGCGTGAGCCAGGAATATGTCTGCACAGGCACGAGATTTTGCCCGCCTACGTGGATGACTTCCTTGGCATCATCCACGTCAATCAGCACAGAAGGAGGGCGAAAGTAAGGACAGGAGAAGTAGATTAGGACACCCATTGGACTGGACAATTTACATATGTGTCGCCAGGGGTTAAGGGGATACCCAGAACTGGGCCAAGGGGTTGCTTCTGGAAAGGGGATCACGGTGTCGTGGCCCGGTCCGTGCTCCCTGGTTCCACAATAAAAAGGGGGGTTATGTTCGTGACGCCACCCGTGGAATGTGATCAGAGATGACCACCGCTGCTGCAGAACCTCCGGGGTGATGGAAGGCAGCTTGAGATGGGACGGCTCCCCACGGGTAGAGCCTTTTCCCCGGGGCAGTGTGTTAGTCTATGGGGGGAGTGCAGGACACGAGCACAATAAACAGGCAGACTCACGGTTTTGCAGTTTCTTTGTCCTTTACTGTAGATGGCATTCAGCAGAGTACTGTCCACGGAGTCTGTGAGGGGTTCAGGGCTTCTCCCACCCAGCCGGGCCGTTTTGGCTTCCTTGCCTGCACTGTGTGTCTGTGGCCCCGCTGCTGAGTGAACTATGCAGCTGGCTCTGCTCTGCTCTGCTCCTAGGTACCGACCTGACAGGCAACTCGAGTCCTTACTAGTATGTTCCTGAACTCTGCGTTTGTTGCTTGTGTCTGTGGTACAGGTGAAAGATCTGGAATCTTCACTTCTCTGGTGGTAACTGTGCAGTATGTAACCTGCAGTCTCGGATCCAGCATCCGTTCTGTGTGCTCCACTGGGGATGAGCTCAGCAATGCTCTGCCTCCCAGGAATGTTCCTCTGTGTAATCTGTCTCCTTTCCTCAGACCCTCAGCTAGGCCTGGATTTGGTCAGTGGATCCTGAGGTGAGCTCAAGCCAGCTCCAACCTACAGAGATCCTTTCTCCTCAGTCCTCTGCACTGAACTTCCAAACTGAAACTACTCTGAAACTACTTCTGACCATTTCCTCCCCCCCAGCAGAATGTACAGGGAAGCAGCTTGGTCTCCCCCTTCTGGCCAGGAGGTCTTGGTGTTGTGTGTGGGGAGTTAACCCTTTGTGTTGTTACTGTGGCAACCCTGGGGTGCCACATTCCCCCTTAGTGAAGAACAGTACTCCGGGACTGTGAAACAAACAAACAAGTTATCACAACAATTGTATATATACAGAGTCTCAAAAGGAAAAAAATACAAAAACCTTAAAGCTCAAAAAGAGTCCAAAATGTTCAAAAATATATAAGTGTTCATACAGTATAGTCTCTGTAGGTACTGGGCTTTTGGTCTTAACGTTGCAATTAAATAAACATTTCAATCAACCAAACGCTTCTTAAAGGTGTCTCTACTCTGGTCGTAAGTGCAGTAGGCCTCACGGCCCTCGGGCCACCAACAATATAATCAAGTTGTAACTCTCCGTGCTGCCACCTTACACCACTCTTCTCTCACCTTTTCTGTACAATAAACTGTTACGGTTTTTCATATAAACATTATAAACATATGTACATTTTATATGCAATTCCACATTAGTCTTTATATCTTGCTGGTATCTGACCCTGAGTACTACGCTGTGACCTGCGTACTGCTGTTGTACTGGGTGTACTTAGCATAATGGTGTGGGTGGAAGTGTACCTATTTGGTGTTTCTGGTACTTGTGAGGATGGTGGACTGACTGTAGGACTGGTAAGCTCACTGGGACCAGGAATCTGTTCTTCCTCTACGGTTTCAACTTCCAGTTCTTCATGTCTTGGGACTTCTTGTGGTATGGATTCTGATTGTGGTTCCACCACTTGAGGGAAGGCGATCATTGGGACTACTACTGCTCCATAGTAATTTGGCCATGTTTTTGGGAAATCTCCTAAGACTGTATGGAATACATCTTCTTCCTTCTTGACAGGTTGTACCTGTATGGGTAAGGTGACTTCTGGTGTCTTCAGGGTTTCAGGACACGGTTTGAGTTGATCTCTTGACACGACAGCTGATGTCCTTCCTTCATCCTTACTGATTAGACACACTTTGGGATTATCCATACTGGATGGTAAGACTGTATATGGGGTGGTTTCCCACTGATTATCCAATTTGTTTGTACGCCGTTTCCTCTTGAGAACTTGGTCACCAGGTTGCAATGGGGTTGCTAGAGCATGCTGGTTGAAGGTTCTCTCTTGTCTTCCCCTAGCTTGTTGGAGACTTTTCTCTACGCACTCTTGTACTTGGCGATACTGCTGCTGACGTAGGGTATCCCAATTGGATTCTTGAACTTCTGCATCTGGCTTCAGAATTCCCATATCTAGATCAATTGGCAGTTTACCGGGCCTTGCACGCATGAGGTAAGCGGGGGTGCAGTTTGTAGAACTCACCGGGACATGATTGTACAAGTCCACCAAGTCTGGCAATTTCTCTGGCCATTGATTTCTTTCTGACTCTGGTAAGGTCTTCAACAGGTCAATCACAATATGGTTCATCTTCTCACATAAGCCATTTGTTTGGGGGTGGTATGCTGTTGTGCGGATCTTTTTACAGCCATACATGTTGCAGAATTCTTGGAAGATCTGTGATTCGAAAGCTGGACCTTGATCTGCAAGGACTTGTTCTGGGTAACCATGGGGTCTGCAAAAGTACGTCTGGAATGCTTTAGCTGCTGTTCTAGCTGTAAGGTCTTTCACGGGTACCACCACTAAGAAGCGTGAGTAATGGTCCACGATGGTTAAGGCATAGACATAGCCGGACCGGCTTGGTGACAACTTGACGTGGTCTAATGCGACTAGCTCGAGTGGTTGCTTGGTTACTATGGACTGGAGTGGAGCTCTCTGGTTCTGTTGATCCTTTCTTCTGAGGTTGCATGGTCCGCATTTTCTACACCAATCTTCAATTGATTTTCTCATGCCAACCCAGTAGAATCTTTCTCTTAAGAGCACTTCCAACTTTTTCCAACCAAAATGACCAGCACCGTTGTGGTAAGCTTCCAGAACCATCTTGACGTCTCTCTTGGGCACAATGATCTGCCAGACCAACTCATGTGTTTTTGGATTGGTGTGCCTTCTACAGAGCTTCCCTTGGTACAGGAACAATTTACCTCTCTCCTTCCAGAGATGTTGTGTCTCAGCTGGGGCATTCTGATTAGGGTATGCACCTTGTTGTGTAAGCAGTTCTTTCACTAGCTTCACAGCTGGATCGCTGTCTTGTGTGTCAGCCCATCCATGGTGTGCTAATGGGTTGAGAGTTGCCTGCTGTTGTTTTTGGTAGACACTCGGTTGATACTGTCCCACCTTAGGACGGTGAAAGGCCGGCAGCTCAATTTCTTCCAGTCCCTCCGGTTCCTCTTCCACGTCCCCCGAGTGTGGCATCCGGGATAAGGCATCTGCATTCCCATTCTTGTGGCCTGCCCTGTACTTGATGACAAAGTTGTAGTTTGACAGTCGGGCTATCCATCGCTGTTCCAGTGCACCTAATTTTGCAGAGTCCAGGTGGGTCAACGGATTGTTGTCAGTAAAGATGGTAAATTCTGCAGCTGCCAGGTAGTGTTTGAAACGCTCTGTTACAGCCCAAACTACTGCCAGTAGTTCTAACTTGAAGGAGCTGTAATTCTCTGGGTTTCTTTCTGTAGGCCGGAGCTTCCTGCTTGCAAAGGCAATAACTTTCTCTTTGCCTTCCTGCTGTTGAGACAATACTGCTCCCAGTCCTACGTTGCTGGCATCCGTGTACAAAATGAAGGGTTGATGGTAATCTGGATATGCCAGGATCTCTTCTCCTGTCAGTGCCCACTTCAACTTCTTAAAGGACTCTTCTCTCTCATCACTCCACTGGAAAGGAGGATTTCGGGCTGCAGACTTCTTTGACTGTCCTACCAGGATGTCTTGTAGGGGAGCTGCTAGCTTCGTGAACCCTTTTATAAATCTTCTATAGTAGCCCACCAGTCCCAGGAATTGCCTCACCTCTTTCACGCTGGTGGGTCTTGGCCAATCTCTGATCACAGTAACTTTTTCAGGATCTGGTGCTACCCCTTCTGAGCTCACGACATGTCCCAGGTACTGTACCCTTGGCTTTAGAAGGTGACACTTGGATGGCTTGATTTTCATGCCGTATCCGGATAAGGCTTCAAACACTTCTGCCAGGTCTTGTAGATGCTGTTCATAGGTCTTGGAGTAGACTATGACGTCATCCAGGTACAGGAGGACAGTTTCAAAGTTCTTATGTCCTAGGCAGCACTCCATCAGTCGCTGGAAGGTTCCAGGTGCGTTGCAGAGTCCAAACGGCATACAATTGAACTCACAGAGGCCCATCGGCGTGGTGAACGCTGTCTTCTCCTTGTCAGCCTCTGCCACAGGAACTTGCCAATACCCACTAGTCAGATCTAGGGTGGAAAAGTAAGTAGCGGATTTTAATGCAGCCAATGACTCTTCTATCCTAGGTAATGGGTATGCATCCTTGTGTGTAATGCGGTTGATCCGTCTGTAGTCTACGCACATCCTCATGGTCCCATCTTTTTTCTTAACTAGCACTAGTGGGGCTGCCCAGGGGCTACAACTGTCTCTTATTACCCCTGCTTCTTTCATTTCTTTGAGCATGTCTTTGGCGCATTGGTAGTGAGCCGGTGGTACTGGTCTATACCTCTCCTTTATGGGTGGATGGTTACCTGTGGGTATAGTGTGCTCTACCCCTTTGATCTGCCCAAAGTCTAATGGGTGTTTGCTGAATATTTGTTCATATTCTTTCACTACCCTGTATACTCCATGCTTTTGATGGGAGGGTGTAGAATCGGTACCTACATGTAGCTTTTGGCACCAATCCTCCAGCTTTCCCTCTGAGCCATTGTCCTCCGCCTGATTTGACGGCTTCAAGGGCTCAACGGTGGTGATGGCGTTGTTATCAACCGTATATAGCTTAGCCATGGTAGCATACTTAGGTAGGGTGACCTCATCTTCCCCACAATTTAGAAGGCGTATTGGCACTCTCCCCCTGTGTACCTCAACTATTCCTCTGGCCGTCAGTACAGTGGGCCTACTGTCTGAGTACACGGGTTCTACCAGGGCCTGATAGTCTCGCCCTCTGATGCCTATTGCGGCTCTACACCAGACCAGCATTTCTGTTTTGGGAGGAATTACAATAGGTATTGGGTCACTTACCCTTGCACTGCCAATTTCACCTCCTGACATTTCTACCTGCTGCTTCAGCATCAAGGCTTTAATTTCCTTCTGCAGGAGTCTCTGTTGCCCAGGTTTGGCAGTCTCGACGATCTGCTGCAAGACAGTAATTACCTCTGCAAAACAATTTTCAATTACATTCATTCCTAGCAGCATAGTTGGTTCACGTTCTCGTCGGTCAACATCAACAATGATAATACCCTGATTCTGCAATTCTACTCTCCCAATCTTAATGGTCATTTCTCTGAAACCAACCTGTGGTACTAATTCACCATTGCTAGCCCATATATTCAATGCAACATTAGATGGACCACTGCTAACGTCTGAATCAGCCCAGTACCTCTTATAAAGGACATGCGGAATTGATGATATTTGGGAACCAGTGTCCAGCAAGGCATTGAGCGGAATGCCATCCAGCACGATGGGGATGACTGGACGTCCCCCCACATACTTGTCGTGCCAGGGTGAAGGACCTTGAGAGTTCATTCCTGAGGAGCGGCCCGCCTCCCCAGGGGATCCCCATTTAAAGCACATTCACGGGCAAAGTGACCTGGCTCCTTGCAACGGCGGCAAATGGGCTGTCCATCCGGCTGGTAGCGGTCGCTGGGTCGTCCTCTCGTCGCTTGGTATCTCCTAGGCCTTATCCATGGGACATCCTCCTTGCTGGTCGCCAGCTCAATCTTGGGTGCAGACTTGGATCCACGCAGCTGCTGGACGATTCTAGCCATGGAAGCAACAGTGTCTGTCAGGGCATCAAGCCTTTGATGGAGAGCCTCATTAGTGATGGGCTCCAGGTGGTTAGCAGCAGCCGCTGACATGGCCGATGTCACCGGCATTACTGGCTGCTGGGGTGCCACTGTAAGGTGTTGAACAGAGTCTATATCCTGCGGCTCCTCCACCTGCTGGAGGCGGATGGCTCTATCCTTTAGCTGGGCAAATGTTAGTCCTGGATCCTGGATCACCATCATGCTCAGTTGTCCCCGGTGGGAAGGGGATGAGAGTCCATCCAGGAATTGGTCTATCAGCAGCTTATCTGCTCCAGGGGCTAAGGCAGGTTCTGCTAATTTAAGTGCTCTGAGCGCCTCCTGCAAGTTTAAGGCAAAGTCTCTTGCGCTCTCTCTAGGTTTTTGCTTGCATCCAAAGAACCTCATTTTAGCCCGGCTGCCAGCAGTGGATTCAAAAGCTGCTTTTAGTCCAGCTATTATATGCTCTACAGTGTCCTTTGCATCGTCCGGCCAGGATGTAACCTCCCGCTGGGCATTGCCAGTTAACTGTCCCATAAGCATACCAACACGCTGAGCTTCTGTCAGGGGGTACATGCTGTAGTAGATTTTTAGCTTTCCGATAAAGTCATTAAGTGTGTTGGGCTCACCTGAGTACTGCGGCAGCCACACTGCACCCGGGGTGTACGGCATCAGGAACGGCATGATAGGTGCCGCTGCACCTCCGGGTACAACAGCGTCTCCCTGCTGCGACATCTTTGCGCCCCCTTAGTTAATTTCACCAGTCTTCTTGACAGCAAGCCTGGGGCACTTTTCTGCGTTTTCGTTCGGGTCGCAGCACCGAGCGCACCTCCTCTGCAAGCGGTAGGCGGAGTCTTAGTTTAGGCGCGATGTTTTCCCGCGCGTAGCAGGTAATGGCGTGATTAAAGATGGCGCCTGGAAAATTTTACCAATGATGTTTTTGGATTTTTCCAGGTATGTTTGCAAAGTTTAAAGTCCGTTCTTTGTTGCAACAATTCACAGTGCAAGTCTTTTATGCTATGCAATAAGTCTTTACAGGCGCACGTCACCCGGGTTGCAGCCGGGTCCAGTCCGGATCCTGTTCGTGACGCCAAAGTTGTGTCGCCAGGGGTTAAGGGGATACCCAGAACTGGGCCAAGGGGTTGCTTCTGGAAAGGGGATCACGGTGTCGTGGCCCGGTCCGTGCTCCCTGGTTCCACAATAAAAAGGGGGGTTATGTTCGTGACGCCACCCGTGGAATGTGATCAGAGATGACCACCGCTGCTGCAGAACCTCCGGGGTGATGGAAGGCAGCTTGAGATGGGACGGCTCCCCACGGGTAGAGCCTTTTCCCCGGGGCAGTGTGTTAGTCTATGGGGGGAGTGCAGGACACGAGCACAATAAACAGGCAGACTCACGGTTTTGCAGTTTCTTTGTCCTTTACTGTAGATGGCATTCAGCAGAGTACTGTCCACGGAGTCTGTGAGGGGTTCAGGGCTTCTCCCACCCAGCCGGGCCGTTTTGGCTTCCTTGCCTGCACTGTGTGTCTGTGGCCCCGCTGCTGAGTGAACTATGCAGCTGGCTCTGCTCTGCTCTGCTCCTAGGTACCGACCTGACAGGCAACTCGAGTCCTTACTAGTATGTTCCTGAACTCTGCGTTTGTTGCTTGTGTCTGTGGTACAGGTGAAAGATCTGGAATCTTCACTTCTCTGGTGGTAACTGTGCAGTATGTAACCTGCAGTCTCGGATCCAGCATCCGTTCTGTGTGCTCCACTGGGGATGAGCTCAGCAATGCTCTGCCTCCCAGGAATGTTCCTCTGTGTAATCTGTCTCCTTTCCTCAGACCCTCAGCTAGGCCTGGATTTGGTCAGTGGATCCTGAGGTGAGCTCAAGCCAGCTCCAACCTACAGAGATCCTTTCTCCTCAGTCCTCTGCACTGAACTTCCAAACTGAAACTACTCTGAAACTACTTCTGACCATTTCCTCCCCCCCAGCAGAATGTACAGGGAAGCAGCTTGGTCTCCCCCTTCTGGCCAGGAGGTCTTGGTGTTGTGTGTGGGGAGTTAACCCTTTGTGTTGTTACTGTGGCAACCCTGGGGTGCCACACATACGTGGCGGGAGATTTTATAAAGTTATTTGTGGGGTCTACAGGGGGGCTCAAGGGGTAACATGCACCTATATAGAATGCCGCACAGTCACTGCTTAAGGTGCTAGTTTTAGTTTAGAAAGCCAAAATCTGGTGACAGGTTCCCTTTAAGAACTAGTTGCAAAAATTCACTGATTTTTCGATTGTTATTACTGTCACATAACGTTTCCCAAAGTGGGAACCCCCGTTACCTGGGATTCTACTGCTAATGTCCCTGCTTAAATTTGAAGACAAGCCATTATCAAAAGCAAGGTGAAGGAACGGGTAAGGAGAAATATTGGAATCTGCAAAACAAAAATTGGATCTCAAAAGTCTATTCGTTCCCCTGAAACATGGCTGCTGCAATAAACACAACTTAAAAACCTTACAGAAAAGACATGACGTGTGTGGGCGGTGGATGGTGACATGGAGCAGGGTGGGAATTTAAGAGAAGGAGGATAAATACTGGAAGATTATCACATCTTAGTAAGGAGGAAAAGATGATGAAATCGGGATAGGTGGAGATCCATGAGGTCATTGTTGTGAATGTGTATGGTAAATTCGAGCCTACGGAGATGATGGATGCATGGAAAGACAAACATATATAGTCGGGATGCTGCTATATCCCACTTACCAAGTTTTCCTTTATGATTCATCATAAGATTTATTTTCTTCTGGATTCACTTTCCATGTTCATTTTGTGCAATGGAAAATAAAGTTTTTTTATATTTTAAGAAAATGATTAAAAAGTGTTTAAAAAAGGGGAAGCTGTAGGTGGTGCAGAGGTAGCAGAGGTACCCAAAAACTGGGACCTGTGGAGGCCAAAATTAGAACATACCATACATACTCGAGTATAAACCAAGATTTTTATCCCATTTTTTATGCTGAAAAAGCACCCCTTGGCTAATATTCAAATGAGGGTCCTACAAAACATTATTCTCACCTGTCCTCCGTTCCTGTGGTGTCCTCTTACCTTTTTCTTGTGGACCGCAGGCACATAGACCCCTCGATGATCTCGGCCGATACATGGGGCCGGCACTGCTGTCAGCGCTCTACTTCAGTTGAATGCTTTGCTGCGTCACAAGGCATTCAACTGAAGCAAAGTGATGACGACAGCGGTGGCCCCGTCTACCGGCTGAGAACATCGGGGGGGGGGGTCTATGTACCTGAGGTCCACAAGAAGCAGGTAAGAGGACACCTCAGGAACGGAGGACAGGTGTGAATAATGTTTTGTGTGTGAACAACGGCACAATAGAGGACAAGAAAGAGACCAATAAGAGAACATTACTAAAGGATGGGCACATTAGTACAGGGCACAAGGATGGGGGACATTACTACTGGGCACATTACTATAGGAGACAAGAATGGGGCACATTACTACAGGGCACAAGGATGGGCACATTACTACAGGGGACAATATAGGCACATTACATTTTATTGGTATATATTTTTATTTTTTAAATTTACCAGTAGCTGCTGTATTTCCGACCCTAGGCTTATACCTGAATACGTTTTTGTAGTTTTTTGTAGTAAAATTACGTGCCTCGGCTGATACTTGGGTCTACTAATATTTGAGTATATACGGTATATGTGTTAGACTTAGAACATGACAGGTAATGACCCTGTTTCAAATTTTGTTCTTTTTAAGTTACAAGTTATAACCCTTTGTTTACTTTTATGGATTAAGTAAAGATGTGAAATATATTAATACTTTATTGTTAGATCCTGTGTTACAGCCTGTATTACAGTCCAGTGCTGCATGCATAAATCTGCAGGCTTCAGAGCTGAAATCTGCTACAATTTTCTTCCTTGTTAATTTTCTGCACATACCGCAATTTTCACGGATGATGACCAGTCTGGAAATATAAGAAAACCATTAACAAAGCTTTTCTAAGAAGGTTATTGTGAGCGAAATACACTCCTTCTATTCCATTGGAACTCCAAATTAATAAGATTTGTTTAATGAGTGCTCGGGAAGTCATTGCAGCACACACGCATTGTGGTGTACTGAAAGTTTCTGCTTTATTACATCATGTGACCACTTTATATAGTACCCCAAACAAAGAAATTACTTCTCAGAACTATGCACCAATAAGAGTGAGAGTGGGGTGTATAGAAATGTGAAAATTCCCCACCCATCAGTGTCAGCTGAACCCTATGACATTATTCAGTTATAAGACAAGATGGTTTCTATAAGAACAAAACGGATTGTATTCTCTCACACTATTTTGCATCCCCAGGGAAGGACAAGAACCATCTTCTCCATCGACTTGCATGAGAAGGAAAAGACAAGAACACAGAGCACATTTTGATTATAACTTTTCAGCCCCCAACTCACCGTATTTTGCAATTGTTAAAAAAGAAACACACATAAAAAGCTGTGGTGTATTAGAGTTGAGCCAAATGATTTTCAGCGGTCCAGTGGCCCAGTCTATAGTCCGTGAGTTCCGGACCAGAACCCTGTGAACTTCCGGCGGCATCTATAGCACCTCTTCTAATGGGTAGGTTCATGCGGTGTCGTGTGTGTATTGTGCTGCATTATAAATTGTGTGATTGTTTGTTCATTATATACCTGAAGAAGGCTGACAATGCTCAGCCCAAAACGCGTTGTATTTTAACATTAATGTATTTTAACCTCCATTGGCCTTGATCAATTATTGGTTGGATCGAGTTTTTAATTAATCCTATTGGAAAACTACATTATTCACTCCTGGAAGACCGCTACATCCGGACACTTCATCCTGTTATCTGGCATAATAATTGTCTTTGGCTAAAGGGGGTGTTATACGCAGCGATATCACTGGTGAAAGCACCCGTCCCCGTCGGCGCACAATATCGTTAGGAGCCGTCATATGGACTTACCTGCCTAGTGACGTCGCTGTGGCCGGCAAACCGCCTCCTTTCTAAGGGAGTGGTTCGTGCGGCATCACAGCGGCGTCACTAAGCGGCCACCCAATAGAAGCGGAGGGGCGGAGATGAGCGGCCATAACATCCCGCCCACCTCCTTCCTTCCTCATTGCGGGCGGCCGCAGGTAAGCTGTAGTTCGTCGTTCCCGAGGTGTCACACATAGCGATGTGTGCTGCCTCGTGAACGATGAACAACCTGCAAGATCAACAATCAACGATTTTTTGAAAAGGAATGACGTGTCAACGATGGACGATAAGGTGAGTATTTTCCATCGTTAAAACTCGCTCGAAGTTGTCACATGCAACGACGTCGCTAACGATGCCGGATGTGCGTCACGGAATCCGTGACCCCGGTGATATATCGTTAGATACGTCGTTGCGTGTAACGGGGCCTTAAGGATGGCTCATTAAAGGGACTTTGTGTGCTTTCTAGTTTGTAGTGTCACAAAATATCATATGGCTTAATTTTTATGCTTAGCATTATTTAATCCACTTACTAATTTAATTACACAAAGTCATCCCCCATGGATGGAGATGGAGCTCTCGGCTCACGATCTTATCTGCGCATGCGCTGCCTCCGGCCCATTGATCTACCTGCAGCAGAAAATGGTGCCCAGGGGTGGCACGTGTGCAAATAAGATCTTGGCTTGTCATTGAGCCGATAGCTCAATTTGCGCACGCGCCGACCCTGGGCGCCATTTCTTGGAAGCCCGCACAGCCGACAGCTTCTGGATGTTCCTCCTGCCTCAGCGCCCACAGCGAGCATCTGGGACACCCGCTGCACCACCCTACTCCACCACCGCTCCTGCCTCCGGTGACCCTGCTCCATCACTGCTGCCGCCCCCCTCTCCAGTAAGACACTACCGTATTATAACACGAACCCCATACTTTCTCCCCCCTTTTTTTCCTCTAAATTTGGGGTGCATCTTATAATCCAGTGCGTCTTATAAACCAAAAAATACTGTATGATTTTTACAACATTAGGCTTCATTGACATGTGGAGGGTTATTTTTTTTGCTATGATTTTGCCACATTGTTTATGTGTTTTCAGGTGGGCTATTTGTGATTTGTCTATATAGTACAGTCATGACCGACCGTGTTGCCGCCATTGCAATTGATCCAGAAACTGAAGTATTTCTCCCAGAATATTATTCCAATTATATGTTTTGTTATACACATGTTTATATTGGAACAACACACGAAAAAAACAGAGAAAAAAAGGTAAATTAGATATAATTTCACACAAAACTCCAAAAATGGACCTGACAAAATTGTTGGCACCAAGATTGGGAGTAAACAACTTTGTGTACTTGATCACACTCACCTGTAGCAAGAAACAGGCAATAGGTGTGGGCAATATGAAAATCACACCTGAAACCAGACAAAAAGGGGAGAAGTTGACTCAATCTTTGCATTGTGTGTCTGTGTGTGCCACATTAAGCATGGAGAACAGAAAGAGGAGAAGAGGACTGTCTGAGGACTTGAGAATCAAAACTGTTGACACCAAGATTGTGAGTAAACAACTTTGTGTGCTTGATTAAACTCAGCTGTGGCAAGTAACAGGTATGGGCAATATGAAAATCAAACCTGAAACCAGATAAAAAGGAAGAAGTTGACTCAATCTTTGCATTGTGTGTCTGTGTGTGCCACATTAAGCATGGCAGACAGAACGAGGAGAAGAGGACTGTCTGAGGACTTGAGAATCAAAATTGTTGACACCAAGATTGTGAGTAAACAACTTTGTGTGCTTGATCAAACTCAGCTGTGGCAAGTAACAGCTATGGGCAATATCAAAATCACACCTGAAACCAGATAAAAAGGGGAGAAGTTGACTCAATCTTTGCATTGTGTGTCTGTGTGTGCCACACTAAGCATGGAGAACAGAAAGAGGACAAGAGAATTGTCTGACGATGTGAAAACCAAAATTGTTGAAAAATATCAACACTCTCAAGGTAATAACACTTTTGTTGCCAGCGGTTTAGACTATAGTGGCTGTGTTTTGAGTTATTTACACTACTACTGCACATTGTATCATAGTATCATGTCTTGAGTGTTGTCACATGAAAAGAATAAAATATATACAACAGTGTGAGGGTGTACTCACTTTTATGATATATTGTGTACTATTTTGCATCTAAATCCGGTTTCTGTGTCAGCTTTAGCCTGTTTCACATCTGCCCAGTAAATCCCACACAATGTCTGGCTTTTACATGTCTCTTTTTGTAAGGAAACCCGCAGAACTTTACAATATCGAAAGCAAGAATTCTTTATGATCATGGGGATTTTTGTGTAAGATTTTTGCCAAAAGCATGTTTTTGGGATTAAATACTTTTAAAGCCTTTTATACAATCTATAAAATGGCAGGAAATTGCATCCTCTCCTGGGTCGTTAATAGGCTTTAATTGTCGAAAAGTTCTTGTACATATAATTGCTTTCCACCTTATAATATTATGCGATACCCTAAAACACACAAGGTGTTAATCTTCATGTTCCTCCTTTCCAGATATAGTACGACTTCTGTAAAAATGGCCACAAGTCGTAGGCTGGGATTTTTGTTGTTTGTTCTTAGACAGTTAACGGAAACCAAATTTCAAAATACAAAATTAATATATTGTTAAATTTATCTCAAAGACCCAATGAGGCTGGTGTACTTACTTTGAAAATGCATGATAGTATATTTCTTTTTGAAAGTTGCTCTGCCCAGGGATAAATATTTTAGCAGGGCTCAGACAATCTTCCTTATACTAATAGGATTATATGGCCATTCTGACATGGATTTTCAAAGTAAGTACACCATGCTTCATCAGGTCTAAGATACCTCTATGCAGTTTGCATTGTGAAATCTGGTAATAGATCTGCTTTAGGGCTCCGCCACACATCCGTGAAAACCACGTCCGTGTAAAACGGGCCGTTTTTCAGGTCCGTTTTCTGTTTTTTAGGTCCGTTTTTATGGTATGTGTGGCCTGCGTGTGTATCCCGTATGCTAGCCGTATGTGCGTGTGGAATGTCCGTGTGTGCGTGAGTGAAATAACTGACATGTGTATGTGTTGTCCGTGTGAAATGTACGTGTGTGATGCAAAATGTCGTTACTACATGTCGGAAGACAGAGTAGCGGGATGAGAATGAACTCGGGTGAACTTCACCCGACTTCATTGTCATGCCGCGGCTCTGTCTTTGTGCCGTGTACTGATTAGCGGTCACCTGTGAAGGATTCACCGGTGACCACTAATCCCCCGAGTGACTGAAGTGTCCCCCCCTCTCTCATACTCACCGTTCCCCGATCACCGGCGCTGCACGGCGTTCACACTGTTCCGGCGGCTTTTTCTAATTTGAAAAAGCCGGCCACCCATTAATCAATCTCGTATTCCCTGCTTTACCCGCCCACCGGCGCCTATGATTGGTTGCAGTGAGACACGCCCACCACGCTGAGTGACAGGTGTCACACTGCACCCAATCAACAGCAGCCGGTGGGCGTGTCTATACTGTGCATTAAAATAAATAAATAAATAATTAAAAAAACCGGCGTGCGGTCCCCCCCCCATTTTAATACCAGCCAGATAAAGCCATACGGCTGAAGGCTGGTATTCTCAGGATGGGGAGCTCCACGTTATGGGGAGCCCCCCACCCTAACAATATCAGTCAGCAGCCGCCCAGAATTGCCGCATACATTATATGCGACAGTTCTGGGGCTGTACCCGGCTCTTCCCGATTTGCCCTGGTGCGTTGGCAAATCGGGGTAATAAGGAGTTATTGGCAGCCCATAGCTGCCAATAAGTCCTAGATTAATCATGTCAGGCGTCTAGGAGACACCCTCCATGATTAATCTGTAAATTACAGTAAAAAAACACACACACCCGAAAAAAATCCTTTATTAGAAATAAAAAACACAAATTCCCTCATTACCAATTTATTAACCCCGACAAACCCTCCATGTCCGGCGTAATCCACGGACCTCCAGCGTCGCGTCCAGCTCTGCTGCATGCAGGTGACAGGAGCAGCAGAAGACACCGCCGCTCCGGTCACCTCCACGCAGCTAATGAGATGAGTAGCGCGATCAGCTGCTGTCACTGAGGTTACCCGCGGCCACCGCTGGATCCAGCGGTGGCCGCGAGTTACCTGACTGAGATGAGTAGCGCGATCAGCTGCTGTCACTGAGGTTACCCGCGGCCACCGCTGGATCCAGCGGTGGCCGCGAGTTACCTGACTGACAGCAGCTGATCGCGCTACTCATCTCATTAGCTGCGTGGAGGTGACCGGAGCGGCGGTGTCTTCTGCTGCTCCTGTCACCTGCATGCAGCAGAGCTGGACGCGACGCTGGAGGACCGTGGATTACGCCGGACATGGAGGGTTTGTCGGGGTTAATAAATTGGTAATGAGGGAATTTGTTTGTGTTTTTTATTTCTAATAAAGGATTTTTTCAGGTGTGTGTGTTTTTTTACTGTAACTTACAGATTAATCATGGAAGGTGTCTCCTAGACGCCTGACATGATTAATCTAGGACTTATTGGCAGCTATGGGCTGCCATTAACTCCTTATTACCCCGATTTGCCAACGCACCAGGGTAAATCGGGAAGAGCCGGGTACAGCCCCAGAACTGTCGCATATAATGTATGCGGCAATTCTGGGCGGCTGCTGACTGATATTGTTAGGGTGGGGGGCCCCCCATAACATGGAGCTCCCCATCCTGAGAATACCAGCCTTCAGCCGTATGGCTTTATCTGGCTGGTATTAAAATGGGGGGGGACCGCACGCCGGTTTTTTTAATTATTTATTTATTTATTTTAATGCACAGTATAGACACGCCCACCGGCTGCTGTGATTGGGTGCAGTGTGACACCTGTCACTCAGCGTGGTGGGCGTGTCTCACTGCAACCAATCATAGGCGCCGGTGGGCGGGTAAAGCAGGGAATACGAGATTGATTAATGGGCGGCCGGCTTTTTCAAAAGAGGAAAAGCCGCCGGAGTTTTTATAACAGCCGTGCAGCGCCGCGCCGGAGATCGGGGAATGGTAAGTATGAGAGAGGGGGGAACTGACCGACAGACAGCTAGAGGGACAGACAGACATAGAGACCGACCGACGGACTGAGGGAGAGAACGAAACATAAAAAGAAAAAAGACTGACATCGCATGAAAAAAGCACAAAACATACAGGGAACAAACAGAGATGCGTCCGTGTCACTCGGACGTGCGCACAGACCCATTGACTTTCATTGGGTCCGTGCTGCGTGTTGCGTGACTAAAACGGACATGCTGGCGTGAGACACGGACCAAAAAACGCATCACGGAGACGGACTCACGGACATAACCAAAAACGCAATTGTAACCGCAGAGATATAGTAACATTGGTGCACGTTTGGCCGTGTCTCCAGTATACACGGAAACGGACCAAACACGCACGTGTTTCACGGATGTGTGTTTCAAGCCTTAAGTAAATTGTATATAAAACGATGCATTATGTTAGTGGTATATAGGAAGAAGGTTGGAGAATGTGAAGGAAGAAGAGGAGGAGGAGGAGGAGGAGGAGGAAAGAATTAGGAAAAATTTTTTTAATAATTTGTCTTAAGATATTGTAACATGGTGGCTTGTATGTATCGCAGAGGTGGTGTAAACCTGGATGCCTGCTCTGGTGTCTGTAATGCCACGAGTCTTATTAGGGCGTTCCAGGGATAGATTTATGGATAGCTGGAGAGAGGGGTGAGTCTGGTTATCCATATACCTCCACCCATGAGTGTGCCTGTTTGTTTGACACATGGTCAGTGTGTGGAGGTTTGTGACACCTCTAGAGGTAACCTCAGAGTGTTACACAGGTGTGATAAGGTAAGAAGAGGCTGCTCACCCTGCTGTCCATCCTGTCAATCTGATCTAATACTAAAGTTATCAGCAGAGCTGAAGTAAGAAGAGGCTGTTCATATGCTGTCCACCCAGCCAATTTTATCTAATACTGAAGATATTGGCAGTGCTGAGGTATGAAGAGGCTGCTCACACTGCTGTCAACCCTATCTATCTGATCTTATAGTGGAGATATCAGCCGTGCTGAGGTAAGAAGAAGTTGCTCACACTGCTGTGTACATTCTCTGTCTGATTTAATAATGGAGATACCAGGAGTACTAAGGTAATTAGATGCTGTTCACACTGTTGACCCCCATGTCTTTCTGATTTAACACTGGAAATACCAGGAGTGCTGAACAAAGAAGAGTTTGCTCACAATGCTGTCCACCCTGTCTTTCTGATATAATACAGAAGATATTAGGTGTGCTGAGGTAAGAAGAGACTGCTCATACTGCTGTGCACCCTGTATTTATGATCTAATACATGAGTTATCAGGGGTGCTGAGGTAAGACGAGACTGCTCGTAGTGCTGTCCACTCTGTTTATCAGATGTAATACTGAAGATATTGGCAGTGCTGAGGTAAGAAGAGGCTGCTCACACTGCTGTCCACCCTGTCTATCTGATCTAATAGTGGAGATATCAGCAGTTCTGAAGTAAGAAAAGGCTGCTCATACTGCTGTGCACACTCTCTATCTGAATTAATACTGGACATACCAGGAGTACTGAGGTAATAAGATGCTGGTTACACTGCTAACCACTCTGTCTATCTGATTTAATACTGAAGATACTAGGAGAGCTGAACAAAGAAGAGGTTGCTCACACTGCTGTCCACCCTGTATTTCTGATCTAATACAGGAGATATCAGAGGTGCTGAGGTAAGAAGAGACTGCTCATACTGCTGTCCACCATGTCTATCTGATCTAATATGGGAGATCAGGAAATATCAGGGCTGCTGAGGTAAGAAGAGACTGCTTATACTGCTTTCCAGGGTGTCTTTCTGATCTAATACAGGAAATATCAGGGCTGCTGTGGTAAGAAGAGACTGCTCATACTGCTTTCCAGACTGTTTTTGTGATATAATACAGGAAATATCAGGGCTGTTGAGATAAGAAGAGACTGCTCACACTGCTGTCCACCCTGTCTTTCTGATATAATACAGGAGATATCATGGGTACTGAGGTAAGAAGAGACTGCTCATACTGCTTTCTACAATGTCTTTTTGATATAATACAGGAGATATCGGGGTGCTGTGGTAAGAAGAGACTGCTCATACTGCTTTCCAGGCTGTCTTTGTGCTATAATGCAGGAAATATCAGGGCTGTTGAGGTATGAAAAGACTGCTCACACTGCGGTCATCCCTGTCTTTTTGATGTAATACAGGACATATCAGGGCTGCTGAGGTAAGAAGAGACTGCTCACACTGCTGTCCACCCTGTCTTTCTGATATAATACAGGAGATATCATGGGTACTGAGGTAAGAAGAGACTGCTCATACTGCTGGCCCAATATCTTTCTGATATAATACTGGATATATCAGGGGTGCTGTGGTAAGAAGAGACTGTTCACACTGCTGTCCACCCTGCCTTTCTGAATGCTGCATGGCTCCAGTGGGCTGTAGCTATGAGGTATAAGTTACCTCGTTTAGTTGACAACGGGTGGAAAAGTGAAAACTTGTCTTCCTCTAAGAAGAAAATGAACAAAATTAAAACTGCATAGCTTGGAACTCTTCTGTATTAGTTACATATGTGCTAATAGCCAAGATGGACAGCAAACACCCCACTATTCTTGTTGCAGGGTCCGAGGGTGTGACACAGGGCATCAATTTTGCATAAAGGGTTCCTTGAAAGGTTATACAACATCACTGAAAAGACATGTAATCCCTGTATTACCCGAGCATATTGTGTCTGACACCTTCATGTTGCTACTGTGCCTATAAATTTGAATCTGTAGTCGGCCAATAGCAGGAAATAGGTGAAAAGCTGACAAGGAGCCATCATCCGTCTTGCTTTGTTCCTTGCGGGGGTTGAGTGATTCTGGGTGTACTTGTTTAACTTGTCACAAATTATTTTGTGTTTATTCTCGTACCAAGAAAGCAAAACCTTTCTCTCATCGAGTCGCTCGTCACCTCATGGTGACCTCTTGTCTTGCACATTTTTGCAGCATATGAACCTTTCCTCAAAAACAAAACAAGCTGTTTATCGTCTCTGGTAGATACAACGCCAAGTGCAACTACAATGGAAAAGTGCATTTGCAGCAATGTTTTTGCTAGAACTTTATATTTTTGAAAATGTTTGTTTTTTGTGCAACCCAATTTAAAGAGGACCAACCACCAGAATTTTGTGATATGAACTAAAAGCAGTGCCACATAGGCCCTAAGATGCTGAATCCAGGCATGCCTGTTGTAGAACAATACGATGCTCGGTTGCAGAATAACGTTAAATCAAAGTTACAGAAAAGTACTGCTCTTTGATTGACAGGTGCAATAGGACGGGCCTTTGTGGGTCAGGTCCTTGCTGTAAAGTCCTCCTCCAGCTTCCTCTATGACGTACCCCCTTTTCTTTATTTGAATTTTGCGCCGCTATTACTGGTGTTGGCAGCGCGTTGACATAGTCATTCTGTCTTCATTAAAATGGCGCCGGAGTCTGCGCATGTGCGAACCGCGATCTCCGGAGCCATTTTATTGAATCCACTGTGGCGGAGACTATAAGGGGCATAGGCACATGCGCAGATATATAAAAAAAAATCTACGCACGTGACGATGTCTCTTATAGTCTTCATCGCAGTGGCTTAAAAAAATGGCACTGGAGATCGCGGTTCGTGCATGCGCAGACTCTGCCGCCATTTTAATGAAGACAGAATGACTGTGTCAGTGCACACGCGCTGCCAACAACAGCAATGGCGGTACGGCGCAAGATTCAAAGAAATAAAAGGGGGCACGTCATAGAGGAAGCTGGAGGAGGACTTTACAGAGAGGACTCGACACACAAAGGCCAACCCTATTGCACCTGTCAATCAAAGTGCTGTGCTTTTCTGCAACTTTGATTAAAGATATTTCTGTAACCAAGCATCACGTCTTTCTACAACAGGTATGCCTGGATTCAGCATCCTAGTGTCAGTATGCCACTGCCTTTAGTTCATGTCACAAAATCCTGGTGGCTGGTCCTCCTTAAAGGGTTATTCCCGAAATCACAATGTGGACTTTTCTGTTGCTATTGGATCCGTCCTTCTCTAGTTCCAGTGCTACTGGTTGATCAATGCTGTCTCTTCCTCCTTGCTCCCTGACATGACTCTGCCTCCAGCGCTGACATGGGGTGTATGTTACCTTTACAAATGACTTTATGCTCCTGTGCACTGAATGTATTTACTTCAGTATAGCTGCAAGTATGTTTTTACATCATTGCTCTGTTGGCTGGTTTCAAGCAGAGTACGACTTTCCTGCGCTCTGAGATTTTAATATCCAGGCAGTGCAAAGCTGAGACGCAGGCAGGGTTGAGCTGTGTTTAACACTAGAAGTCCCAGAGAGGGGTCATTTAACATTTCTACCTTTGGAACCCAGAGATGGGTTGAATGACCTGAAGGATTTTAGCTAACATCCTATAATCACCGTCTTTTGTTCTGTAATTAAGGCCATTTCTGTCGCACCACAGGAGGTTGTTGTTTTCCATTGAGTTTAGCCATTTAGTTTCTAGTTAGTTCTATTCAGTTTGGACTAAGGGTCATTTGACCCTCTTTCGGGACTTCAGGGGGGAGCTCAAAATTTCTGGGACTTCTAGTGTTACTGGCTGCTGTCAGATCAGTGATGTGAAAGTGAGAATACCTTTTATTGGCTGGAAAAATATAAAAAAAAATCCCCTTGTTGGGAGCAAACGCACTGATTTTCTTGTAATACTTATCAATAGAATGCAATGTGAAAAATTTTCATACCTTTTTATACTTGAAGGACATTTTTCTGTTGCCTAGTAAGATTAAAGGGGTTGTCCGTTGCTTGGACCACCCCCTCTCATTCCCCTTGTTCGCTCCAGAAAAATAAATAAGCCTATACTCACGACCATTGCGGTCGCGGTTCCATCGATGTCTGAAGTCGCGTTCCCGGGGCTCATATGACATAATGACACACGGACCCCTCGACCAATCAGCGTCGGCTTCCTTCAGACATTCGAGCAGGAAGTCAGTACAGCCCTCACATCCTGCTCAAATGTCCAAAGGCGGGGAGACAGACGCCGGGCGCTGATTGGTCGCGGGGCTCACATGTCATAACAATGTCACATGGGCCCCGGGAATGTGACTTCAGACATCGCTGTAGTCACAGCCACACCGGAGGTGAGTATAGGCTTATTTATTTTTACAGGGACAAATAAGGGGCATGAGTAGGAGTTGTCCAAGTAGTGGACATCCCCTTTAATCAGCCTCTCAGTTTATAAGATTGGCTTGTTACAGGATTTGCCATAGAGTCATGGCCAAAAGTTTTGAGAATGACACCAAAATGATATTTTCACATGATCTGTTGCCCTCTGGTTTTTAATTATGTTTGTCTGATGTTTACATCACATACAGAAATATAATTGCAATCATATTATGAGACCAAAAGGTTCTATTGACAGTTAGAATGAGTTAATGCAGCAAGTCAATATTTGCAGTGTTGCCCCTTCTTCTTCAGGACCTCTGCAATTCTCCCGGGCATGCTCTCAATCAACTTCTGGAGCAAATCCTGACTGATCGCTGTCCATTTTTGCATAAGCAATGCTTGCATTTTGCCAGAATTTGTTGGTTTTTGTTTGTCCACCCGTCTCTTGATGATTGCCCACAAGTTCTCAATGGGATTAAGATCTGGGGAGTTTCCAGGCCATAGACCCAAAATCTCTATGTTTTGTTCCATGAGCCATTTAGTGATCACCTTTGCTTTATGGCAAGGTGCTCCATCATGCTGGAAAAGGCATTGTTGGGCGCCAAACTGCTCTTGGACAGTTGGGAGAAGTTGCTCTTGGAGGACATTCTGGTACCATTCTTTATTCATGGCTGTGTTTTTAGGCAACACTGTGAGTGGTGCGATTCCCTTGGCTGAGAAGCAACCCCACACATGAATGGTTTCAGGATGCTTAACAGTTGGCATGAGACAAGACTGGTGGTAGCGCTCACCTCTTCTTCTCCTAATAAGCTGTTTTCCAGATGTCCCAAACAATCATAAAGGGGATTCATCTGAGAAAATGACTTTACCCCAGTCCTCAGCAGTCCACTCCCTGTACCTTTTGCAGAATATCAGTCGGTCCCTGATGTTTTTTCTGGAGAGAAGTGGCTTTTTTGCTGCCCTCCTTGAAACCAGGCCTTGCTCAAACAGTCTCCGCCTCAGGCTATGTGCGCACGTTGCGTACAGTCACTGCAGAAAATTCTGCAGCGATCTGAAGAGCACATGTGTGCTTTAAATCGCTGCAGAAATGTCCGTAGTGAAAGCCAATTCCATGCGCTCTGCCTGCAGCTCCTGCCATAGACAGAGCAGGAGCTGCCGGCAAAGCGCAGGAAAGAAGTGACATGTCACTTCTTTTTACGCAGCGCTTCGGCAGTAGCCGAAGCGCTGCGCTCTAAAACGCCACGTGCGCACGGCCCCTGCACAATCTCCATAGACTGTGCAGGGGACGCAGGACGCATGCAGTTACGCTGCGCTGCAAAGCGCAGCGTAACTGCATGTATTTACGCAACGTGCGCACATAGCCTCACAGTGCGTGCAGAAGCACTCACACCAGCCTGCTGCCATTGCTGAGCTAGCTCAGCACTGCTGGTAGTCCGATCCCGCAGCTGAAACAGTTTTAAGATACGGTCCTGGCGTTTGCTGGTCCTTCTTGGGCGCCCTGGAGGCTTTTTGGCAACAATGGAAGCTCTCTCCTTGAAGTTCTTGATGATGCGATAGATTGTTGACTGAGGTGCAATCTTTGTAGCTGCGATACACTTCCCTGTTAGGCCATTTTTGTGCAGAGCAATGATGGCTGCACGTGTTTCTTTAGAGATAACCATGGTTAACTGAAGAGAAACAATGATACAAAGCACCAGCCTCCTTTTAAAGTGTCCAGTGGTGTCATTCTTACTTAATCATGACTGATTGATCGCCAGCCCTGTCCTCATCAACACCCACACCTGTGTTAATGGAACAATCACATAAACAATGTTAGCTGCTCCTTTTAAGGCAGGAATGCAATGATGTTGAAATGTGTTTTGGGGGTTGAAGTTCATTTTCTTAGCCAATATTGACTTTGCAAGTAATTGCTGTTAAGCTGATCACTCTTTATGACATTCTGGAGTATATGCAAATTGCCATTAGAAAAACTTAAGCAGTAGACTTTGTAAAAATTAATATTTGTAGCATTCTCAAAACTTTTGGCCATGACTGTACATACTGAAGGGGTTTTCTCTTAGTTCTTTCTTTCCCGCACGCAAGTTCAGATATTATTTGTCCGAGTTTATTAAAGGGAGTCTCACAGAAGTAGAAATCGCTATTTACATGATGAAATGGCAATTTTTGGCTGGATCATAGAAGTAGCAATCAGGATTTAGATGATAAAATGGCAATTTGTGGCTGGACCACAGAAATAGCAATCACTAGTTAGATGTTGAAATTTTGATGTGGGGCGCAGGACCACAGATTTAGCTATCAGAATTTAGATGATGAAATTTAATCGCTGGCAGGAGCACAGAATTAGCAATTAGGATTTAGATGCTGAAATGTCGATTGGTGCCAGGAGCACAGAGTTATTATGAATTTGTATTTATCTGCAGCAGTGCCATCCCCAATCTGAAGCGGTCTCAAAATGGTGTTGTTGCCACATGTCCACTTCTTATATGCAGAGGAACATGTGACTTAGGAAGCTAATGACACAAGCCCTTGGCTGCAATTGTTCTCCGTGCCATAGGCTACAATTGTTCTTGGCAGCATAATCTATAATTGTTCTCGGCAGCACAGGCTATAAGTGTTCTCAGCAGCACAGGCTGCAATTGTTCTTGGCAGCACAGGCTGCAATTGTTCTTGGCAGTTTAGGCTGCATTTGTTCTCGGCAGTATAGGCTGTAATTGTTCTCTGCAGCATAGGCTACAAGTGTTCTCGGCAGCACAGACTACAAGTGTTCTCGGCAGCATAGGCTGCAATTGTTCTCGGCAGCACAGGGTACATGTGTTCCAGACAGCACAGGCTCCATTTTTTCTTGGCAGCACAGGCTGCATTTGTTCTCGGCAGCACAGTTTGCATTTGTTCTTGGCAGCATAGGCTGTAATTGTTCTCGGCAGCACAGACTACAAGTGTTCTCGGCAGCATAGGCTGCAATTGTTCTCGGCAGCATAATCTACAATTGTTCTCGGCAGCACAGGCTATATGTGTTCTCAACAGCACAGGCTGCATTTGTTCTTGAGGGTGTGCCACCCCCGTGTCAGCAGCCGGGCTGCTCGGATTCGGATCCGCGGTGGCTCGAGGGGTGTCAGGACCCGGGGGTCGTGCGGCCACTCAAATGAAGAGGGTACTTACAGGGGATTGTGTTTAGAGTTTGTGACTCCACCCGTGGTGTGTGGTAATGTGGAGTACCACCGCTGCAATTGGGAGTACCCGGGAGCGATGGAGTGGGACAGCCAGGTGTTAGAACCCTCCACGGGAAGGGGATGCCCCGGGACTCGGTGATGATGTCTGGGGAGTGCCGTTGGGTGCAAAGGGGGTCACTTTCAACTCAGTCCAGTAAACTGACACCGACAACTGGATAAACCAAAGTTCTGGATACCGCTGCCTCTGAGGGGAGCTAGTTCGGATCCCGTCCCCAATGATGCTACCTGGTGATCCGTGACCTTCCTCCTGGCACTAAGTTTACTTCTCTGCTGGTCCCGGTAGTATGGAATTAGTTGGGTCCCGCTCCCCACTATGGCTAAGTGTGGGAGCTTGCTCTCAGGGTTCACGCTTGGGATTTCCTGGGCCGTTTTTGTGGAAAGTCCTATCCCCCTTGTTGTGCTAGTACCCCGATTTTGGAGTGGGTGGAGAGCGTATCTTGAAGGCTCCGTTCTCATCGGGTAAATTGTCAGGTTGCCTGAAGCTACTCCCTGACCTAGGGTCCACGTACCCCGTCTTGCCCTGGTCCCAGCCCGGTGATGGTGCAAGGCCGCCGGCTGTCCTCCTCGACAGTTCCGTGCCCCTTGCCATGATCCCCTGCGACCGGCGGTCCAGCTCCTTCTAGGTCCAGACCACCGTCTGCTACCTAGATGTTTCCAAAGAGCCCGGCTCCTGACCTCCTCTCTCCTTCACTTCCAACACTTCAGTCTCCTACTCCTACTACTCTACTACTACTACTCCTGACACTCCTGACCTCTCCTTAACCAATCCCCCAAGTGGGCGACCCTATTCCACTCAGGCCGTCCACTGGTGTGTTTGGTGGGTGTGGTGTAGAGTGTACCTAGGATTTTAATTAGCTGATGTAGGCAACACCATGTAGTTGGGGACCCATAACCAAGAAGGATGTGGATATTGCACGGTAGGGGAGATTGTACAATACCCTGTGACGACCTGATAGTCCAGGGGCGTCACAGCAGCACAAGCTGCATTTGTTCTTGGCAGTATAGGCTGTAATTGTTCTCGGCAGCACAGGCTACAAATGTTCTCGGCAGCACAGGCTACATGTATTCTCGAATTGTTCTTGGCAGCACAGGCTACATGTGTTCTCCACAGCAGAGGCTGCATTTGTTCTTGGCAGCATAGGCTACAATTGTTCTCTGCAGCATATGTGACGCCCTGGCAAAACCAGGTAGTCACAGATGACTGTACCCCCCACCAAGGGTACAGGAATCTCTTCCTCCTTGGGATTACACGCACACCCCACATGGTGCATATGAGCAGCCGCCCCTCCCCCCCAGTCAGGAGCTGAAAAGAGCAGCAGGAGAGGAGTTCAGTCAGTCGGAGGAGAGCAGCAGAGCAGTCAGGAGTGTGTAACCTGGGCTGCAGAGAAAGTTGCAGAGCTGTCAGGGGTTGGAGCCCCTGGACTGCGGGAACAGGTGAGGCACAAGGAGGGGACCCAAAGTGGACTGGGGCAGGGTAGTGGCCCGCCGGCATCGGGAACCTGGAATAGTGCAGGGAAGTGGACTTCCCCGTTCCAACCAGAGGAGCTAAGCAGACTACAGGTGCAGTGCAATGTGGCGCCCTGGACTAGCCAGGTCGTCAAAGGTAACACACAAACACCCCCACCCCCACCAGACAGTAACATTAGCCAAACACAAAACCCTTGTTGCCTCCCTCCAGGGTCTGATGTCCACACCAAGTGGGCGGAGCCAAGAGGTTGGCCCCACCCACCAAGGAGTTCACAGGCCTGGAGGCGGGAAAAGTGTCAGTTAGAGTTTGGAGTTTGAAGTGTGAGGAGTAAGCACTTGGGTGTCTGGGTTTGTGGCCCAGGCACTGACAACAAGGTTGGCAGACGGTGGTGGCCGTATGCAGGAGTGGTGAATCGACGCGGAACCGTAGGATCAAGGTCGGGCGTTGGCCCGCCGGTACCGACCGGGGAGCGAAGTGAAGCCAGCACACACAGGCAGGGCCATCGGACCCCGACCAGGCTTGGAGCCACCGACAATAGTCAAATCCGAGTGTGACCGGAACCCCAGGGGTTTCCTAACAGCCAAAGACCCGATAGAAGGCAACCGCCCACACCGTGAGGGTATACAGCTACCACCTAAGGCTAGAGACCCAAGGGCCAGCGCCTGCGGGCAAACGGGCTCCTCCGGCATCCATACACCGGGGAGCGGACTACCATTGGGGATCCATCGTAGTCAAACAAGTACACAAAGGTAAAGGGAAAGACAGCCGCCATCACCTGTCCGGGGAGAGACACTGCAGCCGGCTGCGGGACCCGTCCATCCAGCCGTTTGGTTTACCGAGGACTTTGTGCATCTCTTACTGAGTGAGTACACCCGTGCCATCCGGCACCGCGCCGCACTGTCCCTGCAACCCTGCACCTCACCAACCCTGCCTCCCCGTCACACCACCGGGCCCCGGGACTACCAACCCCTACCCACGGAGGGGGAAAACAACATCCCAGCTGCTCCCCACCATCGCTCCCGGGATCCCCGTCACCAGCAGTGGTGGTGCCCATCTTCACCACAACCCGTGGGTGGCGTCACGGACTAAATCCCCCAAACCAACCACCCTTTTCACTCACGGGCGACGGGCACCGCTCGAGTCCCCGGATCCGGCCCACCGCTTGAGCCACCGAGCAGCAGCAGGCGCAGCAGCGCCAGACCCGAGCGTTAGCAAGCGTGCGGCAGCGGCGTCCTCCCCGCCCGCGACATGCAACAAAAGAGGGCTACTGCTCATTGCACCCTGTGTGGGACCAGCACACCCCTCCAAAAGGCTACCGGTCACCGGCAAGTTGGTTTACAAAGGACTCTGTGTTTCCTGACCACACACATCAGCCTAGCTTCATCCAACACCAAGACAACCGAACTGTGATTTTCCTGCTCCCTGCAATCCCTGCCACCACCACAACTCCCAATTGGGCCCCGGGACTACACCTCCCCTACCCGTGGAGGGGATTCCACCTTGCTGCCCCACACCACCAGTCCCAGCACGATCCCCAGAGGCAGCGGCGGTGCCACCATCTCATCACCGCAACCTATGGGTGGCGTCACGGACAATCTCCCTTACCTAATCCCCTTTTTACTGTGGAGCCTGGGATCACAGACCGGGTCACGCCACTGTGATACCTACAGAAGTGACCCCTTGGCCCGGATCTGAGTACCCCTTATACCTGGGCGACACACATAGTCTACAATTGTTCTCAACAGTGCAAGTCCTATTTACACAGGACAATATGCTGCTGAAAACAATAATCTTTTAAGAAATCCAAAAGTTAATTTCCCCTAAGTGTTTTGCTTGTTAGGGCAGGTTCTTGGTAGTCTGTATGGTCTGCTCAATTATCAGGAAAGAGCACTATTAATTACACTTGTTCCTGCTTATCAGACATTTTAAAAGAATCAACTGGTTGACAGAAAAATGCTGCATTCTGGAGTAAAATGTTGCTGTCACATGGGGGGGGGCAGGCACCATATGGCAGCACACAGTGTAGCAGTAATGAGGCGCAGGGACGGTCTCCGCTCAGCCTCGGTGCAACTGACTCTAGCGTTTTACAGTAGGAGCAGCACAGACAGTGATACTAATGTAAGGAGACTGTAATGTCTCCTGTAGTTACAGATTAATGTTTCTATAGATGACTCTTATTACTTATCAAAGGAATGCACCGCATTTTCTTGGCCAAACCATGTTAATTCCTTAAAGAATAGCTCCACCCTATATACATTACGCCAGTCATCCACTCAGCTAAAATCAATACTCTCCGTTCACAGTTAATTGCATTGAGAGCAGATGTATCAGAGGCGTGAACTTCCTGATATTTGTGGTGTCTGAGGCCACCAAAGGGATTTATGCAAAAACACACTGCTACATAGTGCAATACTTCTGGTAAATCACATATGTGTCCATTTAAAGGGGATGTCCAGATTGAGACAAATTTGTTTTTTTAATTAATTACTGCAGACAATTATGTTTGAAGGAGAAACCCCTTAAAGAAACAAATGAGAGTTTGAAACACAAAGGTGGAGCTTTTTCTACTTTACAAGGATTCAATAGGCTTAATTGGTACAATGCACTACTGGAAGTGGCGCGGATAAGATGGTTGGTTTCTTCTTGCCACTCTTCCATAAAGGCCAGATTTGTGGAGTATACGACTAACATGTCACGAGGTGGTAGGGGATAACAAAAAAACGGGGCTCCTAAACTTGCCAAAAGGCTAGGGGGGGTCTTAGCTGTCTCTGATCCCAGAGATAGATCTGATGGTGATGATGTCTGGGCCGCCTTCCAACCCTTGCTTCTGAACAACCCTGATCTAGCACCACCTCCCTCCCTACCACAGGCGGTGGCTGATACAGGTTTGTGTAAACACCAACAGTGATAGACAAACAGAGGAAAAAAAACTATCACACAGCAGGCTCACATAGAGTAATCAGACAAGTGATAAGGAGGAAAACTAAGCAGGGAGGAAAAACCAGACCATCAGGGAATTCCACTGCACACCAAGCAACACGCAGTAAATCACCTGACTGGAAAACAACAGCACACGGACTGGTATAGTATAAAGCTATAGTTGGCATAGGAAGACCAATTCCACCATCTTAAAAAGGTGGGGAATACCTGTGATAGGTGTCCCGCAACATGTGATCAAAAAGGTAACCAGCACACAGCTGGTTGACGCCCGAGCCTGCCTGTGCAGCTCAGAAGCACAACAGTAAGTATAGTGATTAGTGTCAGAGTCTGTGGTCTGAACAGTGTCTAATGCTGCCATGGCATTTGGCAAGTCTAAAGCAAAACAATGGGTGACAAATAGTTGTCCTATGGACAGAATCTCCTCCTTAGCTGTGGATCTCTGCAAAAAAAATCCCCCCAAAAAAGTAAGAACGACACATGGGGTGACACTGAATTTTGATGGAAAAGACTTAGCATACAGGGTTCTTTACATGGAGCTAATCTTTGATTTAACCTTAAATAACCAGTGGGGCCACTGCTTACCATTAAAGTCCATGCTAATAAAATTTAGATGACTGTTGGTTCTCATAAAGGTCTATGAAGAATTCTAACTGTTGTTTCAGGAGAACTTGCAGCAGAATGTCTGTGTCTTCCTCTAGCTCCTCCCCTCTCCATAAACTTTTAAAAGCACCAACTGCCATCTCCTATCTCAGTAATGTTAAAATCTGTCTTTATTTAATACAAATTTTACTCATAAAATGAGAATAAAAAATCAGACCAGGAGGAGATAGAAGTGGATTTATCTGATAAAATATTTTACAAAGCTATTTTCATTTGTACTATTGATTTATGGAATAAAAATTAAATTGATGGTAATTCTTTAAAGGGAATCTGTCAGCAGGTATTTTTTGCCATGTAATCTGAGAGCAGTAAGATGGAAACACAGAGACTCTGATTCCAGTGATAATTCAAGTGATTCTTACAGGGCTGCTTTCTATAATTTTGATAAAAACACAGTTTCAGTTTTATCAGCAGGATATTATCATGCTGACAGGTTGTCTTCCAAATTAATAAGCTCTGTATAGCCCTGCACCACCACTTACCAGCAGTTTTCTGCCTATGCACAGTGTACACAGTGAGCAGCCAATCAGTGGTATAAGCAGCATAGTGAAAGGGCTGAGACCCTGATCCAGTGATTTGTCACTAACTGGGCTGCATGTTGAACTTGCAATAATATCTGTGTTTTATCAGCAGGAAATTATCACTGCAGGACTGGGTGTCTCATGTCTTCTTGTCTTGCTATTCTGTGTAACCACCACTGATTAGCAGCTTTCCGCCAATATACAGTGTACACAACTGTGTGGGTTATACAGAGCTCAGTATTCAGAGAACTTGTAGATCTGCAGCAGATAAAACAGCAGGAAGCAGCCCAGTAAGTGACACATCACTGGAATCAGGTTCTCTGCCCCTATATCATACTGATCTCAGATGAGATGGCAAAATCCTGGTCACTAAGTTCTGTTTCATAAATAAGTAGATTTTATGGAAAAGTTTACAGTTGTACAGAAGTTCAGAGAAACATCTGGAAAACATAGAGTTCTATTTATCCCATGGAGGACCAATAAAGATTTACAGTTCATGTAGGGGAATCATAAACCGGGTCTAGATTACGCTGCTTGTAATCTCTTCTATTAAAATGCCAATATAAAACCTAGGAAGCCTTAACGTTTCTCAGAGCTTGTATTACAGCACAGACGAAAGCAAGTAATTCATAATACCGTATGTTGTCAACGTAGTGTATATTATACCGTAATCTGCCTATGTAATAACACACAGCTGGACTGATGTCACAAAATATCAATGCACCGTGTGAAGGGGAAGGGAGGAAAGCGGTAAGTCACTCAGTGCTTGCAATGACTGAATTGACTTGCGATGACTTGTTGACTATCAAATCAAATTCATTACTTATTTTTTTCCATATTTTCTCATTTCAGCAAATAGAAAATTTGGGGGATTCAATTTTCAAGAACCCAGCAAATAGAGGCCAGATGGATTCCTTTTTTGAGGAAACATTATACACTGGTATAGGGTCTATCACATCATTCAGCTCGATCTCGAGCCATGGCGACTTGGTGGATGAACACTCTGTAGGAACATTGATCTTGTGCAGCCTAGATAGGTCCACCAGGATCTTCTCTGCCTAGATAGCTCCACCAGGGTCTTCTCTGCTTAGATAGGTCCATCAGGGTCTTCTCTGCCTAGATAGGTCCTCCAGGGTCATCTCTGCGTAGATAGGTCCTCCAGAGTCTTCTCTGCCTAGATAGGTCCTCCAGGGTCTTCTCTGCCTAGATAAGTCCACCAAGGTCTTCTCTGCCTAGATAGATCCACCAGGGTGTTCTCTGCATAGATAGGTTCACCAAGGTCTTCTCCACCATTATCTTGATAGTATAATGTCATCGGGTTGCTGGTCTTCCTCTTCGCCTTGCTCCTTCTATTCTCCAGACCATGATGTCCTTCTCCAGTGATTTCTCTCTTTATATGATGTGTCCAAAGTAGGCAAGTCATAGCTTAGTGATCGTTGCTTTGAGTGACGTTTGGCTTTAGTTGTTCCAAAATTCGTATGATGAGTCCAAAGTAGGCAAGTCATAGCTTGGTGATCCTTGCTCTGAGTAACATGTCTGGCATGATTTGTTCTAAAATTGCTTTGTTTGTTCTTGCCATCCATGGTATTGGTAACATCCTTCTCCAGCACCATATTTGAAAGGCATTGATTGTTCTTATTATATTATTAACAGCCTTCAGCTTGACCTCAAGCCATGGTGATTTGATGGATGAATGCTCTGCAGGAACATAGATCTTGTTCAGCTTGGATAGGTCTACCATTGTCTTCTCTGCCTAGATAAGCCCACCAGGGTCTTCTCTGCCTAAATAGGTCAACCAGGGTCTTCTCCACTGTTATCTTAAAAGTATCAAGCCATCGGGTTACTGGTCTTCCCCTTTGCCTTGCTCTTTCAATTCTTCCTACCATAATGTCCTTCTCCAGTGATTACTCTCTTCATATGATGTGTCCAAGGTAGACAAGTCATGGCTTAGTGATCTTTGCTCCGAGTGACATGTCTGGCTTGATTTGTTCCAATATTGATTTGTTTGTTCTTCTTGCCATCCATGGTACTGATAACAGCCTTCTCAGGTACCAGATTTCAAAGGCGTTGAGTCTTCTCTAATTATTATTAATTAAAGGCCAGCTCGATCTTGGGCCATGGTGACTTGATGGATGAATGCTCTGTATGAAGATTGATTTTGGGCAACCTAAATAGGCCCACCAGGGTCTTCTCCACCCTTATCTTGATTATGTCATGCCATCGGGATGCTGATCTTCATCTTCGTGTTGTTCCTTCTATTCTTCCAACCCTGACGTCCCTCTTGAGTGATTGCTCTCTTCGTATGATGTTTCCAAAGTAGGCAAGTCATAGCTTGGTGATCTTTGCTTCGAGTGACATGTTTCGCTTGATTTATTTGTTCTTCTTGCCATCCATGGTATTGAAAACATCCTTTTCCAGCACCACATTTCGAGAGCGATAATTCTTCTTCGGTCATGTTTTTTCATCGGCCAGGTTTCTCCTCCATATGTGACTACAGAAAAGACCAGGCTATGTACGAGCCATCTGTTTGTTGCCATTAATAGGACAGCTGAGTATATAATGTGTATTTTGAACCCCCATCTTCCTCTCCACTTATTAAGCTTGGGGTTCTGGAGTGACCTCAGAACGTCTTTTCGAGTCACTGATTTTATATTGAGTGAATTTAACCTGCCTAATGATTTGAGAAAATTGGCCTGAAACCAATTTTGGGAGATTCGCTTATCTCTAGCCAATGCCTAACACAACCCAAGTTTTGGTGGACAGATAAGCCAGGGACTCCATGATTTCATGACAGTTGCTATAAAATCACAGGTCACCATGACCATTTAATGGCAATCACTAGGATTCCAGCATGGTCATCTGTAACTTCTACTCTATAGAGAAATAATGAGGTGTCTCACTGGGCACGGTAACGTAATGTCGCCCAGTAGTCACTAAATGAAAATGAAAAAAAAAGGACAATATGATGAAATATGGACAATTTTTCATATGGCCGGCCATTTCATTTTCTGTGAAAATCTGCAACTATCTAGAAAATGTCAAGAAGCAGGTGAATGACAGCTAATAAATCTTCATTTTATTCTTAAATGTTCCCTATTTGGGATATAGAAGTCATGGAGGGCCTTCTCCAGCTTGTAGCCCCTTTTCAGCCATGTAAGATCCAGAATGGCGACATCTACATATTATACACCTACGGCAGAAAAGATCTCACCAACGTAAGCTGTTTGAGGTGAAAATCCACCTAACGAGTTAGAGAGATCATTAGTTCAAATGTAGTCAATCCTCATTCGCTCACCCAGGCTGAATAACAGCTGCAGCTTGTACTGAGCAGTGTGAGATCTCAGCAGCAGCAGGGAGGAGGTACACTGGGGAGCAATCAAACAGAACAGGTGTTTCTACTTTCACAAAGATTGGGTTTCTACTTTCACAAAGGGTTATATATGTAAGTACCATACTTTTTGTTTTATAAGACACACCGGATTATAAGACGCACCCCAAATTTAGAGGGGAAAGAAAGGGAAAAAAAGAAAATATGGGTTCCGTCTTATAATTCAGTGATGTCTTACTGGAGGGGGGGCGGCAACGGTGGTGGAGCGGGGTCACAGGAGGCAGGGGCGGTGATGGAGCAGGGCGATGCTGCTGCGGTGCAGTGGGTGTCCCAAATCCTCGCTGCGCGCGCTGTGAGGTAGGAGGAGCGTCCAAAAGCTGTCGGTGCTGCGAGCCTCTAAGAAATGGCGCCCAGAGGCGGAGCATACGCAGATGGAGCTCTCAGCTCAATGACAAGCTGAGATCTCATCTACGCATGCGCCACCTCCTGGCACCATTTTTCTTAAGTCCACTGCAGGGAATCAATGGGCTGGAGGTGTCGCATGCGCAGATGAGATCTTGAGCTGAGAGCTCCATCTGCTCATGCGCTGACTCTGGGCGCCATTATTTGAAACCTGCACCGCCAACAGCGGCCCCTGCTTCACTGCTTGCAGCACAGCGCCAAGCCTTCGGCACAGCCCACCACCCACAGTAAGCCGCAACACAGCTCGCAGCAAGCCGCCACGCCGCCTGCAGTAAGCCGCAGCACAGCCCATCACCCGCAGCAAGCCGTAGCACAACCCATCACCCGCAGCAAAGCCCGCCGCCCACATAACAGCCTGCTGCAACAGTAAGCCGCAGCACTGTCCACCACCCACAGCAAGCCGCAGCACAGCCCATCGCCCGCCGCACAGCCCACCGACTGCAGCATTGCCCGCAACATTTCCTTTGCCTTCTGTGATCCTTCTATGATTTTTCTCACAAATTTTTGGGAGGAAAAGTGCATTTTATAATCTGAAAAATACTATGCACGCCTCATCAGGTCTGATGGATCTATTGAATACAGTAATGTATGCAGCTTGGATTATGGAATCTGAAGACTGATCTTTGAAAGTAAGAATAGCAGATCCATCATCAACAGTTTGGTTCTTTATTGACATTTTTTATGAACTTTTCAGTGTAAAAAAAGGAAATTGAATAGAAGTAATAATGGGGATATGTCACCCCTGTTCTAGATTTTGTCTCTGAAGGCAGAGCTTCACTTTAAGAGCTGTTACCAAAAATACTCCAGTGTAATATTTGGGATGTGGTTACCCCTCGGTAGGTGCTTATTTCTGCCACGACCTGTTCCTCTTTAATTAAATGCTATAAATGCACCTTTGCTGCCAAACAGGATGTAATTCTGCATTGGGATGACTGCGGTCCGCCTACTCTAATTAGCCGGCGTAGGAGTGTTGTCATCATACATTCAGTATGCATAATAATCTTGATAAATGGAAGTAACGGAAGTGGCTATTTACGCTGCTGCGTCCATGAAACCGCCTCACATTGCTACCAGGGTTTCTTATTTTAGGATGATTCATATTTGGTCAATAAGAAATTATAAAGCTTAAGAATTCTGTGTTTCTATAGTAACAAGAGATTTTTTGTTAAGGGTGCTTTACACGCTGCGACATCGCTAACGATATATCGTCGGGGTCACGTCGTTAGTGAAGCATTTCCAGCGCCGGTAGCGACATCACAGCGTGTGACACCAAGGAGCAACGATCAACGATCGCAAAAGCGTCAAAAATCGTTGATCGTTGACACGTCGCTCCTTTTCATAATATCATTGGTGGTGCATGCCGCTGGTTGTTCGTTGTTCCTGCGGCGTCACACATCGCTATGTGTGACACCGCAGGAACGACGAACATCTCCTTACCTGCGTCCACCGGCAATGAGGAAGGAAGTAGGTGGGCGGCATGTTCCGGCCGCTCATCTCCACCCCTCCTCTGCTATTGGCCGGCCGCTTAGTGACGCCGCAGTGATGTCGCTATGACGCCAAACACACCTCCCCCTTGAAGGAGGGATTGTTCGGCGGTCACAGCGACGTCGCTGAAAAGGTATGTGCATGTGACGCTGCCGTAGCGATAATGTTCGCTACGGCAGCGATCACCAAATGTTGCATGAACGACGGGGGCGGGTGCTATCGCGCACGACATCGCTAGCTAGCGCTAGCAATGTTGCAGCGTGTAAAGCACCCTTTAGTGGTGATCAAATGTGTCAATTATAGCTTCTCTGCGTATTACATGGGGTACAAAAGATGCAGATCAAGAAGGAAGGGCCGACTCCACAGCACGGCAGGGTCCAGGGAGAATCTAGGCCTGTACCGACCCATGAGTTCCCCCTAGTGACCAGGCAGAGGCTTCAGAAAATGATGGTGCTATTGGAGCACCCCACGGGATCTTGGGAATGCTCGTCACCGGGCCGATGAGGGTCAGGGGATGTCACGGGTGGCCATGCCCGGTTTCGTGACTCCGAGGTGTCCACGAAAGGGAAAATGGAGAAGGATGAAAGGGTTGAGGATGTTGGGAGTAGTAGTTGTCTTGTGATGCCACCTGTGGTATGAGGCCAGGGATTAGCCACCACTTCGGGTGCTGTCCTCTGGAGCGGATGGTGTCGCAGCTCGGATGGTTCGGCTCCCCACAGGTAGAGCCAGGCCCCAGGGGAGGATGTTGGTAGTGGTGGCCATTCACACTGGTCTGGAACTCAGGAGTCTGCTCCCGGCTGGATGTGGCCTAAGGAGCTATGCCCGCAGACGCTGGCCCGTGGGATCTATGGGCTCTGGCGGTGACCTCCTATGCCTATCGGTGGGCTGTTGTCTTCTATGAGGGACTTTGGGTGGGACAGGACCTATAATCCTGCCCTCAATCGGTTAATTAACAAAGCCACTGGTTTCCGGTCCTGGCTTCAGGGTGCGAGTACCCCCTTTTGTGCTATGGTTTCCGGGACGGTTCCCCGTGTTGGTACTGGCGGGCTACAACCCTGTCCCGGTCCACCTCAGTTCTGCCGAGCCGTCTTCCCATCTCCTGCTGACGGAGACCACCGTCTGCCACCTAGCCAAAGGCACCAGGACTCTGACCCTCTCACCGTTCAACTTGAAGTTCCTCCGCTGGAGCTACACCTAGCTTCAGCCCACACTCCTCTCAACTTGAACTCCAAACTAAACACTGCTTGTTTTCCCGCCCCGGGCTGTCTAGACCCCTGGGTGGGCGTGTCCACCCACCTGATCACGCCCACTGGTGTGTCTATCTTTCCCTAAGGGGGGGTGAATAGGGTTTCAGGTCGGCTGTGTGTTTCCTAGGTGAGGGAAGATGTTGTGCGGGGGCCTATCTGTGACTACCTTGTTTTGCCAGGGCGTCACATTAGCACCTTCAATAGCCTTGACCATCAGGAATGCTGATATGAACACCTTCACTTGCGCAAACCCCCAGGGATACTGATATTGAAAATTTTACTTGCCTCGTCCACAAAGGAAATTGCTATAAACACATTCACTAGCCTAGACAAGCAAGCACCGTAATATGAATACCATCGCTTATCTAGACCACCAGAGACACTGATAGGAACACCGTCACTGACATAGCCTATCAGGGACATAAGCCCCCTCACTTTCTTAGTCTACCAGGAATGATTAAATTAAACCTTCTTACTGTCCTAGGTGACCAGAGACAGTGATATCTCCTCACCCTTCCAGTTCAGAGCCTGAGACAAAATTCACACTCATATTAACTATTTTACATTTTTTGGCCGATGGAGATGTAGACATGACTGCCGTGCTGCCCTAAAGCACAGGGATGTTGCCAAACCCTATCACTATCTACACCACTAAAGATTTAATTATTGATTTCTTCAACACTCTAGACCACCAGGGAATTTGGCATTATATCCAAACTAGTAGAGCTTAGATACTTAAAGTACCTTATAGAAGAGATTTTGTCATCACCGTCTTTAATATCTTAGACCACTCTAGAAGTTGATACTAAGTATCCTAGACCACCAGGGAAGCTGACAATAAGGCTTTCATTGACTTTGTATGCCTTCCTTTTGTGCTGCCTTTATTTAACACCAGAGGAAGACTGGAAGTGAGCGAAACATTTGAGCATTATTTCCTCTTGTACAATATATTTTACACCTACACAACTTCTTGCGATATCATTTTCTGTTTCATCTATTAATATAAAGTTCTCTTGAAAGTCAAAACTGAAACAAGTATTAATACTGTTCAGGATCCAGTGACAGTAGAGTAGAATAGAAGCAATCAGGGTCAATGACATCACTAATGCCCGGATTGCTCAGTCACAAATCAATATACACATTGTTATGGAGGGGAGGCGGTTTGAGCCAAAAATAAAGGCAACTCAAACGTCTCCCAATGGAGAAGCTACAGATTGACTGACGGACTACCACAACCACGACCTCTGTTATATCAAAGAGGGTGAAAAGGAACTGACCTCTGTTTCCTCACAAAGGGAATATAGGCAAAGCCTTACCTCACAAAGGTCGATATATAACATAAACAGCATGAGAGTGGGCATTGTGCAGACTTGCACATGGAGGGAAGGAACCCAAGGAAGGCACCAAGGGATAGAGACCTACTCTGCCTACCCGGCTAGGTCTAGACCCTAAGGAGGATCAGGTATTATTATTATTATTATTATTATTATTATTATTAATTTATAGAGCACCATTAATTCCATTGTGCTGTACATGAGAAGTGGGTTACATACAGAATACATTTACAAGTTACAATAGACAGACTAGTACAGAGGGAAGAGGACTCTGCCCTTGCGAGCTTGCATTCTATAGGATTTTGGGGACGAGACAATAGGTGGGGTGTACCACGTCTGCTGTGCCTCTAGACTACCCACAGCTTACTGTGGTGTCCACACAAACAGCTCTAGGCCTGACCCTCGCCGCCTGTCCCTGACCTGGTATCCAAACAGCCGCTCTGGCTCGAGCACCTTAGAAAATACACGTGATGCATGCGCAACGATGGGCATCATCCAGGATCTTTTAAAGGCTAAGATCTGCCCCAAACACCGACGCCAGATGGCAATGGCCACTCAGGGACCACCACATGACAAATGACATCATTGACGACCAATCAGCCGCCGCCACATCACTGGTGACGTCAGCGGCGGCCAATCAGCGGCTGCCACGTCACTGATTACATCACGTGCATGCGCAGTAGCATGATTCCCGCACTTAGAGGCTGGAAAGACATTTCAGGGACTTAGCCTTAGGAGACACAAAGACCATGGACACCTGACGCCTGGCTGCTAAGCGTCCAGAGGGGCGGACTGGTGGTGCAGGAGAGCCAGCAGGCCTCACGGCAGGGGATGTGGATGGGACAGGAGCGGCTCGAGGCCCAGGAGAATTCCACACACAACAAAGACTTCTAAAGTGACACTTGAATGATTTGTCCATTACATAGCCGACAGGAGACAGACAGACCTGGCTCCACGCACTCCACAAAATTGCAGCATTACAGTATGTAGTGAAGAATTGTTTTCAAGTAAGGGCTATCTCCTAGGACTGAGGCGTCAATCAGGGTAGAAGAGTTGCTTTGTTATATAATGACATAGTTATTTGTATTCGGGAGATTAGTCGAATTAACATTCACCAATAGGACATTTACACTCCCAAAAGCTTTTTCTGAAGTGCGGTGAAGGCATTTTCTCTTTGGTAGTTAGGCAACCACACAATAAACAGGATCCAATCACACCCATCTTTAAGAAACCTATAGATTCAAAAGCCACCAGATGTAACGCGAGGAGTCATATTCATCAGGAGAACACAAGAGCACTTCTTAAAGGATAGGACTTTAAATATACAACCATATGTTGTAAGATTAAATGCAATATATTGTTCATCTATCTCCTGATCTGAAAGCACAAAATATTTCTATACACATAAGCTTGTCTTGTTATACCTTGACCACCGCTGCTGACAGTGATTGACTGCAGAGGTCACATGCACATCCAGCTAGAAGAGGAAATATGGAGATTGGTAGCGAGAGATAAGAAAGGTCTTTTCACTTTATTTTATTATCATAAATCATGGTGAATGTTTAAAAAAAAAGGTTGTGAACAACCTTTTTAAAGGGAACCTGTCACTTTGTACATACAAGTCCAATCTATGAAGAGCATGGTATATAGATGAAAAGATAAACAGAATGATAGGTTTATTGGTAAGAAATATAAATTAATATACAGTAAACTGTATTTTTTCCTGGTGTTTGTAGTCTAAATATAGTCCTGGTGTTTGTCCTGTATAAATATAGTCCGGGTGTTTGTCCTGTATAAATATAGTCCTGGTGTTTGTCCTGTATAAATATAGTCCTGGTGTTTGTCCTGTATAAATATAGTCCTGGTGATTGTCCTGTATAAATATAGTCCTGGTGTTTGTCCTGTATAAATATAGTCCTGGTGTTTGTCCTGTATAAATATAGTCCTGGTGTTTGTCCTGTATAGATATAGTCCTGGTGTTTGTCCTGTATAAATATAGTCCTGGTGTTTGTCCTGTATAAATATAGTCCTGGTGTTCGTCCTTTATAGATATAGTCCTGGTGTTTGTACTATATAGATATATTCCTGGTGTTTGTCCTGTATAAATATAGTCCTGGTGTCTGTCCTGTATAAATATAGTCCTGGTGTTTGTCCTGTATAAATATAGTCCTGGTGTTTGTTCTGTATAAATATAGTCCTGGTGTGTGTCCTGTACAAATATAGTCCTGGTGTTTGTCCTGTATAGATATAGTCCTGGTGTTTGTACTATATAGATATATTCCTGGTGTTTGTCCTGTATAAATATAGTCCTGGTGTTTGTCCTGTATAAATATAGTCCTGGTGTTTGTCCTGTATAAATATAGTCCTGGTGTTTGTCCTGTATAAATATAGTCCTGGTGTTTGTCCTGTATAAATATAGTCCTGGTGTTCGTCCTTTATAGATATAGTCCTGGTGTTTGTACTATATAGATATATTCCTGGTGTTTGTCCTGTATAAATATAGTCCTGGTGTCTGTCCTGTATAAATATAGTCCTGGTGTTTGTCCTGTATAGATATAGTCCTGGTGTTTGTACTATATAGATATATTCCTGGTGTGTGTCCTGTATAAATATAGTCCTGGTGTTTGTCCTGTATAAATATAGTCCTGGTGTTTGTCCTGTATAAATATAGTCCTGGTGTTTGTCCTGTATAGATATAGTCCTGGTTTTTGTCCTGTATAAATATAGTCCTGGTGTTTGTCCTGTATAAATATAGTCCTGGTGTTTGTCCTTTATAGATATAGTCCTGGTGTTTGTACTATATAGATATATTCCTGGTGTTTGTCCTGTATAAATATAGTCCTGGTGTTTGTCCTGTATAGATATAGTCCTGGTGTTTGTACTATATAGATATATTCCTGGTGTTTGTCCTGTATAAATATAGTCCTGGTGTTTGTCCTGTATAGATATAGTCCTGTTTTTTGTCCTGTATAAATATAGTCCTGGTGTTTGTCCTGTATAAATATAGTCCTGGTGTTTGTCCTGTATAGATATAGTCCTGGTGTTTGTACTATATAGATATATTCCTGGTGTTTGTTCTGTATAAATATAGTCCTGGTGTGTGTCCTGTATAAATATAGTCCTGGTGTTTGTCCTGTATAAATATAGTCCTGGTGTTTGTCCTGTATAGATATAGTCCTGGTGTTTGTACTATATAGATATATTCCTGGTGTTTGTCCTGTATAAATATAGTCCTGGTGTGTGTCCTGTATAAATATAGTCCTGGTGTTTGTCCTGTATAAATATAGTCCTGGTGTTTGTCCTGTATAGATATAGTCCTGGTGTTTGTACTATATAGATATATTCCTGGTGTTTGTTCTGTATAAATATAGTCCTGGTGTGTGTCCTGTATAAATATAGTCCTGGTGTTTGTCCTGTATAAATATAGTCCTGGTGTTTGTCCTGTATAGATATAGTCCTGGTGTGTGTCCTGTATAAATATAGTCCTGGTGTTTGTCCTGTATAAATATAGTCCTGGTGTGTGTCCTGTATAAATATAGTCCTGGTGTTTGTCCTGTATAAATATAGTCCTGGTGTTTGTCCTGTATAGATATAGTCCTGGTGTGTGTCCTGTATAAATATAGTCCTGGTGTTTGTCCTGTATAAATATAGTCCTGGTGTGTGTCCTGTATAAATATAGTCCTGGTGTTTGTCCTGTATAGATATAGTCCTGGTGTTTGTACTATATAGATATATTCCTGGTGTTTGTCCTGTATAAATATAGTCCTGGTGTTTGTCCTGTATAAATATAGTCCTGGTGTTCGTCCTTTATAGATATAGTCCTGGTGTTTGTACTATATAGATATATTCCTGGTGTTTGTCCTGTATAAATATAGTCCTGGTGTCTGTCCTGTATAAATATAGTCCTGGTGTTTGTCCTGTATAAATATAGTCCTGGTGTTTGTTCTGTATAAATATAGTCCTGGTGTGTGTCCTGTACAAATATAGTCCTGGTGTTTGTCCTGTATAGATATAGTCCTGGTGTTTGTACTATATAGATATATTCCTGGTGTTTGTCCTGTATAAATATAGTCCTGGTGTTTGTCCTGTATAAATATAGTCCTGGTGTTTGTCCTGTATAAATATAGTCCTGGTGTTTGTCCTGTATAAATATAGTCCTGGTGTTTGTCCTGTATAAATATAGTCCTGGTGTTCGTCCTTTATAGATATAGTCCTGGTGTTTGTACTATATAGATATATTCCTGGTGTTTGTCCTGTATAAATATAGTCCTGGTGTCTGTCCTGTATAAATATAGTCCTGGTGTTTGTCCTGTATAGATATAGTCCTGGTGTTTGTACTATATAGATATATTCCTGGTGTGTGTCCTGTATAAATATAGTCCTGGTGTTTGTCCTGTATAAATATAGTCCTGGTGTTTGTCCTGTATAAATATAGTCCTGGTGTTTGTCCTGTATAGATATAGTCCTGGTTTTTGTCCTGTATAAATATAGTCCTGGTGTTTGTCCTGTATAAATATAGTCCTGGTGTTTGTCCTTTATAGATATAGTCCTGGTGTTTGTACTATATAGATATATTCCTGGTGTTTGTCCTGTATAAATATAGTCCTGGTGTTTGTCCTGTATAGATATAGTCCTGGTGTTTGTACTATATAGATATATTCCTGGTGTTTGTCCTGTATAAATATAGTCCTGGTGTTTGTCCTGTATAGATATAGTCCTGTTTTTTGTCCTGTATAAATATAGTCCTGGTGTTTGTCCTGTATAAATATAGTCCTGGTGTTTGTCCTGTATAGATATAGTCCTGGTGTTTGTACTATATAGATATATTCCTGGTGTTTGTTCTGTATAAATATAGTCCTGGTGTGTGTCCTGTATAAATATAGTCCTGGTGTTTGTCCTGTATAAATATAGTCCTGGTGTTTGTCCTGTATAGATATAGTCCTGGTGTTTGTACTATATAGATATATTCCTGGTGTTTGTCCTGTATAAATATAGTCCTGGTGTGTGTCCTGTATAAATATAGTCCTGGTGTTTGTCCTGTATAAATATAGTCCTGGTGTTTGTCCTGTATAGATATAGTCCTGGTGTTTGTACTATATAGATATATTCCTGGTGTTTGTTCTGTATAAATATAGTCCTGGTGTGTGTCCTGTATAAATATAGTCCTGGTGTTTGTCCTGTATAAATATAGTCCTGGTGTTTGTCCTGTATAGATATAGTCCTGGTGTGTGTCCTGTATAAATATAGTCCTGGTGTTTGTCCTGTATAAATATAGTCCTGGTGTGTGTCCTGTATAAATATAGTCCTGGTGTTTGTCCTGTATAAATATAGTCCTGGTGTTTGTCCTGTATAGATATAGTCCTGGTGTGTGTCCTGTATAAATATAGTCCTGGTGTTTGTCCTGTATAAATATAGTCCTGGTGTGTGTCCTGTATAAATATAGTCCTGGTGTTTGTCCTGTATAGATATAGTCCTGGTGTTTGTACTATATAGATATATTCCTGGTGTTTGTCCTGTATAAATATAGTCCTGGTGTTTGTCCTGTATAGATATAGTCCTGGTGTGTGTCCTGTATAAATATAGTCCTGGTGTTTGTCCTGTATAAATATAGTCCTGGTGTTTGTCCTGTATAGATATAGTCCTGGTGTGTGTCCTGTATAAATATAGTCCTGTGTTTGTCCTGTATAAATATAGTCCTGGTGTTTGTCCTGTATAGATTTAGTCCTGATGTTTGTACTATATAGATATACAGTGCCTTGCGAAAGTATTCGCCCCCTTGAATTTTTCAACATTTTCCCACATTTCACGCTTCAAACATAAAGATGAAAAAAATGTATTGTTCTGGTGAAGAATCAACAACAAGTGGGACACAATTGTGAAGTTGAATGAAATTTATTGCTTATTTTAAACTTTTATAAAAAATAATAAACTGAAAATTGGGGCGTGCAATATTATTCATCCCCTTTAAGTTAATACTTTGTAGCGCCACCTTTTGATTATAGCTGCAGTCGCTTGGGTATGTCTCTATCAGTTTTGCACATCAAGAGACTGAAATTCTCGCCCATTCTTCCTTTGTAAACAGCTGGAGCTGAGTGAGGTTGGATGGAGGCGTTTGTGAACAGCAGTTTTCAGCTCTTTCCACAAATGCTCGATTGGATTCAGGTCTGGACTGTGACTTGGCCATTCTAACACCTGGATACGTTTATTTGTGAACCATTCCATTGTAGATTTTGCTTTATGTTTGGGATCAATGTCTTGTTGGAAGACAAATCTCCGTCCCCATCTCAGGTCTTTTGCAGACTCCAACAGGTTTTCTTCAACAATGGTCCTGTATTTGGCTCCATCCATCTTCCCATCCATTTTAACCATCTTCCCTGTCCCTGCGGAATCAAAGCAGGCCCAAACCATGATGCTGCCACCACCATGTTTGACAGTGGGGATGGTGTGTTCAGGGTGATGAGCTGTGTTGCTTTTACGCCAAACATATCGTTTGGCATTGTGTCCAAATAGTTTGATTATGGTTTCATGTGACCAGAGCACCTTCTTCCACATGTTTGGTGTCTCCCAGGTGGCTTGTGGCAAACTTTAAATGACACTTTTTATGGATATCTTTGAGAAATGGCTTTCTTATTGCCACTGTTCCATACATAAAGGCCAGATTTGTGCAGCGTACGACTGATTGTTGTCCTATGGACAGACTCTCCCATCTCAGCTGTAGATCTCTGCAGTTCATCCAGAGTGATCATGGGCCTCTTGGCTGCATCTCTGATCAGTCTTCTCCTCGTTTGAGATGAAAGTTTGGATGTACGGCCGGGTCTTGGTAGATTTGCAGTGGTATGATACTCCTTCTATTTCAATATGATCACTTGCACATGGGCTCCTTGGGATGTTTAAAGTTTTGGAAATCTTTTTGCAACCAAATCCGGCTTTAAACTTCTCCACAACAGTATCATGGACCTGCCTGTTGTGTTCCTTGGTCTTCATGACGTGCATTTATACGGAGACTTCATTACACACAGGTGGATTATATTTATCATCATCAGTCATTAAGGACAACATTGGATCATTCAGAGACCCTCAAGAACTTCTGGAGTGAGTTTACTGCACTGAAAGTAAAGGGGACGAATAATACTGCACGCCCCAATTTTCAGTTTTTTTATTTTTTAAAATAAGCAATAAATATTGTTCAACTTCACAATTGTGTCCCACTTGTTGTTGATTCTTCACCATAAAATTTATTTTTTTTATCTTTATGTTTGAAGCCTGAAATGTGGGAAAAGGTTGACAAATTCAAGGGGGCCGAATACTTTCGCAAGGCACTGTATTTCTGGTGTTTGTACTGTATAAATATAGTCCTGGTGTTTGTACTGTATAAATATAGTGATATAGTCCTGGTATTTGTACTGTTTAAATATAGTCCTGGTATTAGCCCTATCAAATATAGTTCTGATGTTTGTACTGTCTAAGTATAGTCCTGGTGTTAGTCCTGTATAAATGTAGTCCTGGTGTTTGTCCTGTATAAATGTAGTCCTGGTGTTTGTACTGTATAGATATAGTCCTGGTGTTTGTACTGTATACATATAGTCCTTAGTAACTTCAGCTATTTCTGCAGGCACAGTCTTAGGCCTCTGCCACACTCACGTGGAAATCACGCACGTGCCGCGAGACACGTATTTTCCTTGCATGTTGCGTGTGGTAAGTACGTGCCTCCGGTACGTGAAAAAACTGCCAAACACGTACCGGAGGCACGAACGTGTGACAGAGGCCTTACAGGGAAGATTGTCAATAACCAGTAAGTAGGACCGCCCACTGGACTCATACTCATACAAACACCAGAGATTTCAATAAATAAAATGCAAGTTTTACTGAAACGTTTCTTACAAAAAAAAAAAAAAAAATATATATATATATATATATATATATATATATATAAAAATATATATCAATCTAATCAGCTTCTCCTGCTCCATATCCTCCTGCCTGCCAATTACATGTCATATGAAACATGACATGTTGCCTTTAAGTAGTTATTTAAAGGAATTGAAGTATATCTCGGATTGTATACTCAACTGGGGCACATGGACACCATGAAGCGGGATCTCTTGACCACACTTATGAGCCTGAATGTAGAGTATTCTATGCATTTTATGGACAGTGATTAATCTGGTTGCAGACGTTTTGGCCTGTTGCAGCTAGCCACGGCAAAATCATAGGTTAGAAGATGGACCAACAATAACAGTCACTCCTAGAGATGAGTGGACCAGTTGGAAGTTTGGGTTCGCTATGTTCAGCTGGACTTCAGTTTGTGACTTGGACTTGGACTGAACTTGATTCCGAACCTCATTGGAAGTCACCGATTGGGCAGTTTGGCTCTTCACCCACACACAGCCAGCCATAAACAAATCATTTACGGGGGAAGGAGGGCAGGAATTTTTTTTGGACACACCACATGCGAAAACATTTTTACCCCCAGTGAGAGCCATTAGGAGACTGCATGTAGCTCCCACTGGGCTGAGTACCGAGTGTATCCAAGCATCCCAATGCTCGCTTGAGTGGTCAACATACGAACAGCAACCGAATAGAGATGAGCAGACCCGTGGAAGTTTGTTTGGCACTTTCAGCCAGACTTTAGATAAAGTTTGGTTTGGGATTCGGACTTCACCTGATCCCCAATGGAAGTCACTAATTGGGCAGTTTGGGTCTCCGCCCACATGCAACCAGCCACAAACAGATCACTTCCGATGGCGGGTGAGCTGGGGTTTTCCATTTTTTTTTGTTTGGTGCACACTACATCCAATCACACCATTGTTTACCCCAGTACGAGCCGATCAAACACTGCAAGCGGCTCGCACTGGGTCGAGCAGAGCACCAAAAATTTCCAAACACAGCTCATGCAAGGGGTTTGTGTACGTAAAGCACCAGAACTCTGTACCTAAACTCTGTCTGTATTTGGTACGAACACTGAACACCGAACCTCGGGTTCACTCATCTGAACTCCAAATTCAGACACTGATTTCTTTTAAAGTCCATGTTCGATACAAACCCCAAACTTTAGAGGTTTGCTCATCTCTAGTCACTCCTATATAAAAGGAGTTATGCCTGTTCTTACCATTCACCAGACATGGACTATAATCAGACATTATATTTCTATAAAAAAAATAGACAATTTTATATATACAGGGTGGTTGAAATGTAGGTGGACAGTATGTGTAATAGGGTTATGAAGGGGTAGATTTATCAAACATGGTGTAAAGTGAAACCGACTCATTTTGCCCTTAGCAACCAATCAGATTCCCCTTTTCATTCTGCACAGACTCTTTGGAAAATGAAAGGTGGAATCTAATTGGTTGCTAATGGCAACAGAGCCAGTTTCACAGATCCAGTTTTCACAGATAAATCTCCCCCAAATCTGTGTTCTTTTCAGATAATTCAGATAACCCATAATGGCAAATAATTTAACTACAGATCAAAGGAAATGAATTTCAAAAAAGTATTGGAAATCTCAAAATGCTGAAACCGTTTGAGCAAATTGGGTTGAAACATTTGGTGCTCAAGCCCCAAAGAGACAAACCATTTACCGCATTTGTGACAAATTCGATGCCACTGGCTCAATCCTTGATGCTCCACAAAAACTGGTCGACCCAAAACAGCCTGTACAGAAAATAATAACCAACTTGTTGCTGAAACATTTTTCAGAGTCCAAAAAAGCCGACCAGAAGAGTCTCTTTAGAATTGGGAATTTCACGAGCTTCTATCATGCGAATCCTGAAATCTATTGGGTGGAATGCTTATCGTCCACATCTAATTCATGGTTTATTGGAGGATGATCCAGACAGACAGCTGCAATTTAGTGAGATTATGCTTAACTAAATTGTAGAAAATCCAGTAAGTTTAGATAACGTTATGTGGAGTGATAAAGCTTCTTTCAAATTATCCGGCCATATTAACAGACATAATTGTATATACTGGTATAATGAGAACATGCATTTAACATTAGAGCAACAACTAAATGAGCCTGGTGTCAATGTTTGGGGTGGTATTTCAAGTTTTGGTGTTTTAGGACCAATATTTTTTGATGGATCAGTCACAGGAGATAAGTATCTCGAAATTCTAATTAATCAAGTTATTCCCCAGCTAAGGTACCGTCACACTTAGCGACGCTCCAGCGATCCCACCAGTGATCTGACCTGGCAGGGATCGCTGGAGCGTCGCTACATGGTCGCTGGTAAGCTGTCAAACAGGCAGATCTCCACAGCGATCAGAGATCAGCCACGAGCCACCAGCGACCTGTGTAATGACGCTGTGTTTGGTAACCATGGTACACATCGGGTTACTAAGCAAGGCGCTTTGCTTATAGTTACCCGATGTGTACCTTGGCTACGTGTGCAGGGAGCAGGGAGCCGGCTTCTAGAAGCTGCGGACGCTGTAACAGAGGTAAATATCGGGTAACCAAGCAAAGCCTTTGCTTGGTTACCCGATGTGTACCTTGGTTACCACCGACCGCAGAAGCCGGCTCCCTGCTCCCTGCACATTCAGATCGTTGGCTACCGCTGTCAAACACAGCGATGTGTGCTTCACAGCGGGAGAGCAACAACCAAAAAATGGTCCAGGACATTCAGCAATGACCGGCGACCTCACAGCAGGGGCCAGGTCGTTGCTGGATGTCACACACAGCGACATCGCTAGCAAGATCACTGTTGCGTCACAAAAACCGTGACTCAGCAGCGATGTCGCTAGCGATGTCGCTTAGTGAGACGTGGCCTTTACAGCAACAGCCTAATTCAAATTACCTTTATTTCCAACAAGATGGGGCCCCTCCACATTATTCAAGAGTAGTCCGCGAGCATCTTGATGAAACATTTCCTAATAAATGGATTGGCCAAAGAGGCCCAGTTGATTGGCCGGCACGTTCACCAGACTTGACCCGAATGGATTTTTTCTTCTGGGGAGTACTCAGGGACAAAGTTTATAGTCGAAAACCAAAAAGTGTCATCGATTTGAAAAATTACATAAGAGATGCATTTCAAGAAATGAATACCCAAAGAGACTTGTGCAAAATTGTTTGTCGAAGCGTAAGAAGCAGACTTCAAAGCTGCGCAAATTGTAATGGAAAACAGTTTGAGCACCTGTGTCATATCTTTAAACTTATCAATGAGTTGGATATTGACTAAAAGGGCCACTTAATATGGTGGTCTCCTAAAAAGAGCCACTCCTTGGCTGGGTCCTTCCCGGAGGGATATCTGGCTAATTTCTGTGTTGAGACTCCTAACAGAGGCTTCACTGACTTTTTGATTTGATAAAATTTAAGGGCTTTTGTATTATTGTGCAGAATAAAATTTAATTGTCAGTGTTATGCTTGTGTTACCACATATAATTTTATATATAAATTAAAATAAATATTTTCTGTCCACCTACTTTTGGACCACCCTGTATATAATGTGTGACTACCCTTTTAATGTGGCACTAACATTGCCCTATTGGAAGGGCTGATGAAATTGAGTGGGAAAAATTTGGAAATGTTTGTGCATGATGTTCTATTTATTATTCTTACAACAGTTACACAATCTAAGAATGTGAACACGTACTATCCGTTGCAATTCTATGGTAAGACCATGGAATGTCTGTACTGGTGAAGCGGGAAACAAGCCTAGCCACATCCGACATTGTGATATTACAAGCATGAAACAATAAATAAGAGGTAAACCACCGCCGTGTCCTCACAATCTACTTCCTCTGTCTGGCAGATGTTTTTGATATCAATTGTACCCATTGAAATTGGTAAACTGTGTAGTGACAAAAAAATTCCAAACACCCAAATTATATTTTTTGGTTGTTTCAAATTTTGCGCAAAATGCAATAACAGGCGATCAAAAAGCAGCATATGTGCAAAAAGGTACCAATAAAAATGTCGAAACGCAAAAAAAACCTGTCACTGAGCCCCATATCTTGAAAAATTAAAGAGCTACAGGTTACGCAAAATGGTGCAAAAAGTGCACACTTTTTTGGGACAAACTTCAAAAAAAAATGTAAGCCCTTATTTAAAAGTAAACCTATACATGTTTGGTATCTATGAACTCGTATCATCCTGTGAAATCACACTGACACATCAGTTCTACCATATAGTGAACACAGTGAATAAAATACCCCAAAAACAATCGTGCAAGCACACTTTTTTTGCAATTTTTCCGCACTTGGAATTTTTGGGTCATTTTCAAGTACATTATATGGTAAAACTCATGATTTTATTGAAAGCACAACTCGTTCCGCAAAAAACAAGCTCTTATACGGCAAGATTGATGGAAAATTAAAAAAGTTAGGGCCCTCGTAAGAACGGGAGAAAAAAAACAAAAAAACGGAAAATTGATATATATATATATAAACATAATATATATATAATTTTTATATATATATAATATATACTGTATATATATATGTATATATATATATATATATATATATACCGTATTTAGATTTATTTTTTTTTTTTTTTTTTTATTATTTTTTATTTTATTTTAATTTATATTTATTTTATTTTATTTTAATTTATATCATATATTATATATTTATATTTTATATTTTATATATATATATATATTATATTTTATGTATATTATATATTTATATTTTTATTTTAATTTATATTTATTTTTTACCTCCTATACTGGTGCCACTCTGAGCGCTGTGTCCGCTGGTAATCTAGTGACATTGTTTATGTCACCTGAACGCTCCAGGCTGTTAGCCTCTGATTGCGTGCAGCCCTCATTTTGGTAAAATTGTGTCCTCACAATCTTCTTTCTCTGTCTGGCAGATGTTTTTGATATCAATTGTACCCATTGAAAATTTTGTAACCCCCCTCCCCCAAGATCCACTTATACATTAGTCAACACCTCAAAACATATTTTATGCATTTGTTATCCAAATGTATTCACAAAAGCCATAATTGCAATAAAAAAAAGGTCAAGATGAGATCCATCCGCAGCTGGCTAGCCATTTTTGATGATGTCTATTTTGTTTAGCGATTTGGATTGTTTTTACCTTAATGTAGCGCAACATCTTCTATTTGCTGATTTATACAGCCGGTAATCTAAGGTGGAGCGTCACTTTAACCATCATTTAAAGGTCAAGAAGTTAACAGGGAGCCCAGTGTCAATCATGGTTTTTGCTTAGGATTTGTTACATCAGTTGCCATCGAAATCACGCCAGTGGATGAAGCGGCTACAATCAGGTCATGTCTCCTACAAAGGAAATAGAAGTTCGGTAAATAAACTGAGTAATCCTCCAAACGGGTTTTATTTCATCTAGTACTGAGCTGTCCTGGTTAGATATTGTAAATGTGTGTATTAAATAAAGACTTTAACATGGGTGGACAAGGGGAAAGGCGTGACAGAAGAAGAACCTGTTTGTCACTGTAATTAATCCAGTCAAATGGGAATGAAGATATGTGACAGGGCGACAGGAAGACAGTGACTCATTATACTCAATGGTGTCCCTTTACGGTAATGGACAATTTATGTTTAAAGGGAACCTGTCAGTAGAAAATGATGCTTTATAACCCAGATCTACAGAATGGAAAAGAACCCACTAAAAACCCGAAATGGTCTAATTTTAGCCATCAATATCTGTTTGTGAAAATCGAAAAAAAGCTTAATGTATTAGTTTAGAATTTGGATTTTTAATTTTGGAATAGAAGCGAATCTGATTGATTTTGGGGTCATTGTAATGTGCACTTGACGTCTTTAAGGCAAGTGGGAAAACCGGCGAGTTTTACAAGCAGAAGGTGTATCAAGACGCAAGTTCTTCAGTCTTTTTTTACAACATCTATTGGCAGGCGGCTTTTTTTTTAAAAAAAAAAAAAACTTGCATTGAGGAAATTAGAGATTCCCCGACTAAGGAATGGATCGGTCATTTCTTTTACTGGTTTGACGTCTTTGGATACCTGAAGTGATTAAAACAAAGTCAAAAAGACAGAACATAAAGGTAATGGTGAACGTTCTGATAAAGGATTCTCCACTCCGAAACGCGTTGAAAAAAATCACTTTCTGGAACTTGTTCTTATTCCTTCTTAACCCCTACCCTCCAGTGACAGCCAAAGACAGAATATATACATAGCAAGCTATTTTACATTAAAATGTGTATGTTCTTTCTTTATATGAGTGTGACAGAATGAAAAAGATGTTGCGTGCACAAACCTTTAATAAGATATATTGACGACATCCGGGATCCACCCGAGCCTGTTAACCCCTTAAATCACACTGCCGAAATGTGACAGCGCAAATTATATCCCCACAGTGGGGAACGCACCTTTCCCTGCCACCATCGGAGGCTCCGTGCCGATGGTTGTCATGTGGTGACTCCTGTCGCTATCAGAGTGCCGGCTATAACAGAAACGCAACATTTCTGTTGATCAGAGCTGTGTTGGTCTGATTTACAGAAATGAGTCAGTATTCAGACTGCTGATCCTTATAGTCCCCTTGGGGGACTAGTAAAATAAAATAGAAAAAGTAAAAAAATAAGTTTTAAAAAATAAAAAAATTTAAAGGTTCCAATCACCCCTCTTTCGAAACTTACAGGGTTAAAAAAATAAACACACATTTGGTATCACCACATTCAGAAATGCCCGATCTATCAAAATATAAAATCAATTAACCTGATTGGTAAACGGTGTAGTGGTAAAAAAATTCCAAACACCCAAATTATATTTTTTGGTCGTTTCAAATTTTGCGCAAAATGCGATCAATTAGACATTATACCAGGAAGGAGCCAGGATAGGGACAATATTACAGGAAAGGGCTTAGGATCTGGTACATTGTTATATGATGGGTGCAGAATGGGGACAATATACCAGGAAGGGCCAGGATAGGGACATTATTAAAGAAAGGGGCTCAGGATGGGGTACATTGTTATAGGATAAGGACAAAATGGGGGACATTATACTAGGAAGGAGCCAGGATAAGGACATTATTACAGGAAGGGGCTTAGGATAGGGTAAATTGTTATAGGATTGGTCCAGAATAGGGGACATTATACCAGTAAAGGAACAGGATAGAGACATTATTACAGGAAAGGACTTAGGATTCAGTGCAGTGTTATAGAATGGGTCCAGAATGGTAGACATTATACTTTGTATATACCAAGTACATATGGAATAAAATCACATGGAAATATTACCTGGATAATGCCTTTCTTCCCGTGCTGGATACAACTTCATGATTGTATGAGACTGCTCGGCTTATGGTTCGTGACGCGGTGAAGAGGCGAGGGGATCTGAAGTGGGTGAGCTGAATGTTCTGTTATCGATTGTTATAGGACTGCTCAAGAATGGGGGACATTATACCAGGAAAGGGACATGATAGGGACATTATTATAGGAAGGGGCTCAGGATCCGGTACATTGTTATAGGATGGGTCCAGAATGGGGGACATTATACCAGGAAAGGGACAAGATAGGGACATTATTACAGGAAGGGGCTCAGGATCCGGTACATTGTTATCGGATGGGGCCAGAATGGAGGGCATTATACCAGGAAGGGGCCAGGATTGGGACACTATTACAGGAAAGTGTCAGGATAGGGACATTCTGAGGAGGGAAAAGGCGCAAGAAATAGGGTCTTACCCGGTATATGGGTTTGAGGTGAAAAAAGAAATGAATACACTCACCTGATCAGGTTGTGCCAGTCACAACCCCTGTGCAGACATATGTGAGTGCTGGAGTGGTTAAGCAGCGGCCCCGTTGAAGAGAGAGCTATAAACGTTCAGAGTAAAAAGGACGGGTTTTTTTACCGCGCTATAAACCACAAAGGGTGTTATAAAAATAAAAATTCTTTTATTGAAACATTCCTACGCGTTTCAGAGGCATGCACGCCTCCTTTCCCTGAAGAAGGAGGCGTGCATGCCTCTGAAACGCGTAGGAATGTTTCAATAAAAGAATTTTTATTTTTATAACACCCTTTGTGGTTTATAGCGCGGTAAAAAAACCCGTCCTTTTTACTCTGAACGTTTATAGGATAGGGACATTATTATAGAAAAGGGCTTAGGATCGGGTACATTGTTAAAGGATACTGGCCAGGATGGGGTTATTATACTAGAAAGGTGCCCAGGATGGATGACATAAGTATAGGGTGAGGGACATTATTACATTATATTATTTTATGCTTTGAGATTTCTCTGTAACACCAATACTTTATAAAAGAAGTCTATCTGCCTTGTTACACTCTAAACAATTCTTCATATATCAGCCTAATGGTAAAAACATCCACCTATGGATGAGCGGCAGATTATTGGATTTTGGGGAGTTGTGAATACTGCATGTAATATTTTATATATGATGCAGAGCTGAATGTTTTGATGGAGTAATGTAGGAAACCGCACACAGCACATCATCTACATCTACATAGGGACAAGGAGGTGCTGATTAGGTGCTATCACTGGAACTGTGAAGAAAACAGATATTAACTGTTTATGTGCTCACAACCACCAATGCACAAGACTATGTGCACACAGTGTTTTTTTCTGTCTTGAACCAGCCTAAAAACCACCATAAATAATGAACATATGCACAGCAATGTCAAAACATCTTTTGTAAAAACCTTTAATTGTAAAGGGCCCTACTAATTCTGGGTTATGGCATCCCAACATGTGGAGTGTGATCACGCAAACCTCTATGCTTTCAAACAGTGGGGTCTTGCGAGATCTTGCTCTTACCACTAGCCCAGTACTTTATTGGGCTGTTACCGATATCATTACACCGGTTACTGTTTGGTAACAGCTGAGTAAAGTATGCGGCAGCGCTGGATTAGTAGAGTGGCATTTCGTGAGAGCTCACTCTTTCCAAGCAGAGTGATTGTGGAAGATTGTGGGATCTTGCTCCACATGTTAGATCTCACAACCTGGAAGATCGAACTCAACTTTGCTAAAAAGTCAGGTACTTTGGGGGGCATTAGGTTCACTTCTTAGCCATTTTGTTTCAAGGATATATTAAGACAAATCACCAATTTTCGACTGCCCACTGTTTAATTGAAAATGGTAGCTCCAGATTAGTGATAGGTACTCTTTGAAAAGAAGATTTGTATTGGGAAGACTCATCCCTACTTCCATCCCACATCCTAGTTCCATCCCACATCCCTACTTCCATCCCACATCTTACTTCAATCGTACATCTTACTTCCATCCCACATCTTACTTCCATCCCACATCTTAATTCCATCCCACATTCTACTTTCATCCCACATCCTACATCCATCCCACATCCCTACTTCCATCCCACATCTTACTTCCATCCCACATTCTACTTTCATCCCACATCCTACATCCATCCCACATCCCTACTTCCATCCCACATCCCTACTTCCATCACACATCTTACTTCCATTACACATCCTACTTCCATCCCACATCTTACGTCCATCCCACATCCTACTTCAATCCTACTTCCATCCCCATCTTACTTCCATCCCACATCTTACTTCCATCCCACATTTTACTTACATCCCACATCGTACATCCATCCCTATCGTTCTTCCATCCAACGTCCTACTTTCATCCCAAATCCTACATCCATCCCACATACCTACTTCCATCCCACATTTTACTTCCATGCCACATCCTACTTCTATCCCACATCCTACTTTCATTCCACATCCTACTTCCATCCCAAATCTTACTTCCATCCCTGATCTTACTTCCAACCCACATCCTACTTCCATCCCACATCCTACTTCCATCCCACGTCCTACATCCATCCCACATCCCTACATCCATCCCACATCTTACTTCCATCGCACATTTTACTTCCATCCCACATCTTACTTCAATCGTACATCTTACTTCCATCCCACATCTTATTTCCATCCCACATCTTACTTCCATCCCACATCTTACTTCCATCCCACATTCTACTTTCATCCCACATCCTACATCCATCCCACATCTTTACTTCCATCCCACATCTTACTTCCATCCCACATCTTACTTCCATCCCACATTCTACTTTCATCCCACATCCTACTTCCATCCCACATCTTACGTCCATCCCACATCCTACTTCAATTCTACTTCCATCCCCATCTTACTTCCATCCTACATCTTACTTCCATCCCACATCTTACTTCCATCCCACATTTTACTTACATCCCACATCGTACATCCATCCCCATCGTTCTTCCATCCCACGTCCTACTTTCATCCCACATCCTACATCCATCCCACATACCTACTTCCATCCCACATTTTACTTCCATCCCTGATCTTACTTCCAACCCACATCCTACTTCCATCCCACATCCTACTTCCATCCCACGTCCTACATCCATCCCACATCTTACTTCCATCGCACATTTTACTTCCATCCCACATCTTACTTCAATCGTACATCTTACTTCCATCCCACATCTTACTTCCATCCCACATCTTACTTCCATCCCACATTCTACTTTCATCCCACATCCTACATCCATCCCACATCTTTACTTCCATCACACATCTTACTTCCATTACACATCCTACTTCCATCCCACATCTTACGTCCATCCCACATCCTACTTCAATCCTACTTCCATCCCCATCTTACTTCCATCCTACATCTTACTTCCATCCCACATCTTACTTCCATCCCACATTTTACTTACATCCCACATCGTACATCCATCCCCATCGTTCTTCCATCCCACGTCCTACTTTCATCCCACATCCTACATCCATCCCACATACCTACTTCCATCCCACATTTTACTTCCATCCCACATCCTACTTCCATCCCACATCCTACTTTCATTCCACATCCTACTTCCATCCCAAATCTTACTTCCATCCCTGATCTTACTTCCATCCCACATCTTACTTGCATCCCACATCCTACTTCCATCCCACATCCTACTTCCATCCCATGTCCTACATCCATCCCACATCCCTACTTCCATCCCACATCCTACTTCCATCCCACATCTTACTTCCATCCCACATCCTACTTCCATCCCACATCCTACTTCCATCCCACATCCTACTTCCATCCCACATCCCTACATCCATCCCACATCTTACTTCCATCGCACATTTTACTTCCATCCCACATCTTACTTCAATCGTACATCTTACTTCCATCCCACATCTTACTTCCATCCCACATCTTACTTCCATCCCACATTCTACTTTCTTCCCACATCCTACATCCATCCCACATCTTACTTCCATAGCACATTTTACTTCCATCCCACATCTTACTTCAATCGTACATCTTACTTCCATCCCACATCTTACTTCCATCTCACATCTTACTTCCATCCCACATCCTACTTCCATCCCACATTCTACATCCATCCCACATCCCTACTGCCATCACACATCTTACTTCCATGGCACATCCTACTTCCATCCCACGTGCCACTTCCATCCCACATCCTACTTCAATCACACATCTTACTTCGATCCCACATCTTACGTCCATCCCACATCCTACTTCAATCCTACTTCCATCCCCATCTTACTTCCATCCTACATCTTACTTCCATCCTACATCTTACTTCCATCCCACATTTTACTTACATCCCACATCGTACATCCAACCTCATCATTCTTCCATCCCACGTCCTACTTTCATCCCACATCCTACATCCATCCCACATACCTACTTCCATCCCACATTTTACTTCCATCCCACATCCTACTTCCATCCCACATCCTACTTCCATCCCACATCCTACTTCCATCCCACATTCTACATCCATCCCACATCCCTACTTCCATCACACATCTTACTTCCATTACACATCCTACTTCCATCCCACATCTTATGTCCATCCCACATCCTACTTCAATCCTATTTCCGTCCCCATCTTACTTCCATCCTACATCTTACTTCCATCCCACATCTTACTTCCATCCCACATTTTACTTACATCCCACATCGTACATCCAACCCCATCGTTCTTCCATCCCACGTCCTACTTTCATCCCACATCCTACATCCATCCCACATACCTACTTCCATCCCACATTTTACTTCCATCCCACATCCTACTTTCATTCCACATCCTACTTCCATCCCAAATCTTACTTCCATCCCTGATCTTACTTCCATCCCACATTCTACTTTCATTCCACATCCTACTTCCATCCCACATTTTACTTCCATCCCACATCTTACTTCCATCCCACATCCTACTTCCATCCCAAATCCTACTTCCATCCCACGTCCTACATCCATCCCACATCCCTACTTCCATCCCACATTTTACTTACATCCCACATCGTACATCCAACCCCATCGTTCTTCCATCCCACGTCCTACTTTCATCCCACATCCTACATCCATCCCACATACCTACTTCCATCCCACATTTTACTTCCATCCCACATCCTACTTCCATCCCACATCCTACTTCCATCCCACATCCTACTTCCATCCCACATTCTACATCCATCCCACATCCCTACTTCCATCACACATCTTACTTCCATTACACATCCTACTTCCATCCCACATCTTATGTCCATCCCACATCCTACTTCAATCCTACTTCCGTCCCCATCTTACTTCCATCCTACATCTTACTTCCATCCCACATCTTACTTCCATCCCACATTTTACTTACATCCCACATCGTACATCCAACCCCATCGTTCTTCCATCCCACGTCCTACTTTCATCCCACATCCTACATCCATCCCACATACCTACTTCCATCCCACATTTTACTTCCATCCCACATCCTACTTTCATTCCACATCCTACTTCCATCCCAAATCTTACTTCCATCCCTGATCTTACTTCCATCCCACATTCTACTTTCATTCCACATCCTACTTCCATCCCACATTTTACTTCCATCCCACATCTTACTTCCATCCCACATCCTACTTCCATCCCAAATCCTACTTCCATCCCACGTCCTACATCCATCCCACATCCCTACTTCCATCCCACATCCTACTTCTATCCCTGATCTTACTTCCATTCCACATCTTACTTCCATCCCCCATCCTACTTCCATCCCCCATCCCCCATCCTATTTCCATCATACATCCTACTTCCGTCCCACATCTTACTTCCATCCTACTTCCAACCCACATCCTATTTCCATGCCACATCCTACTTCCATGGCACATCCTACTTCCATCCCACGTGCCACTTCCATCCCACATCCTACTTCAATCACACATCTTACTTCGATCCCACATCTTACTTCCATCCCACATCCTACTTCCATCCCATATCTTACTTCCATCCCACATCTTACTTCCATCCCACATCTTACTTCCGTCCCACATCCTACTTCCATCCCATATCCTACTTCCGTCCCACATCCTACTTCCGTCCCACATCCTACTTCCATCACACGTTCCACCCTGCATCCATCCATCTCTCACCATAGGTAGATATTTTACTTTTGGTGTCAATACTCCATGGTCACATCTCACCCCTAACTTTTTTTTGCACATCTGTCTTAATACATAATAAATCTCTAAATTTTCAGGTCACGTAGTGTGGATGTTCTGGAGTGTAATACAGGCTACAATTTTGGGCTCTGTACAAGATAAGTAATTCAATCAAGTTATAAAGTCTATTTTCAGTGTTTCTTTTTAATCTAGATTGAACAATGGAACAATGGTTTCCCAGTCCTGTTAAATTCCAGTCCATTTTAAGCTATACTTTGGAGATATCAAAAGAAAATCCTTCTTTGTCACTCTCTTCGTGATGAAGTTGTTAGTTAATTGCTCAAGGAATTTCAACCTTACACCCTTCAGAAGTGCACGGGAGATTTGCCGCCACCCAAGGGAAACACTCCACACCTTCTTGTAACATTTGAAGAGAGTAATTAATCGGGTACTTGACTCTCCCACCAAGTAGGGAGGACAAGAATTCCACCTTTAGATACTCACCAAGGGATATTACAAAACGTAAGGATCGAGATACCTGCAAGTCAAAGAAAGACAAAGAGATTTAGCAATAGAAATTTGGGCTAAAGGAATGACACTTAACACTAGATAAATAAAAAAAAATCATTAGCTATGTGGCTCTGCTTAACTCTAGCACTACAGACCAAGAGGTGGAATAGAAAAGATATATGAATATGAATCATTCCATAATGCGTTACATATGCAATAGTATTTGGTCAAACTACAATGGGTTATTCAATGGAGGAGCAGTATGAACATATCATCAGATATATATGGAGGACAAATGATCAGCAGCATGGGTCATACCCAGGGGCGTAACAACCGCAATCACAGGGATTGCAACTGTGACCGGGCCTGGTGGTGCAGGGGGCCTGCCAGCTCCAGCACCTGATTCAGCTGGATGAGTGTCCGAGGTGCGCTTCTAGCTAAAATACATTGCAGCACAGAGACCCATCGGGTCCCTGCACTGCAATGTGCCGGCTGCCGATTAAGGCTGTGAATATTCACTGCTCACCACGACCATAATCCTGGGAATGGGGAGCAGAGAATATGCCGACACAGCTGACAGCACTGTAAGTGGGCGCGCATGACAGTGACGTCATGTGTTGCGCCTCTTACATGCTGGTCAGTTGCCAGCATGCCAGCACTGGAGGAGGACACCAGGGGAGCGGCAGGAGGGCGAGTGTAATCATTTTATTTTTTTGGGTTTTTTTTACTGTTTGTGGCACGGTGGGGGTTCATAGTTACCAGGATGTGGCTATATACCAGGATGGGGGTATATACCAGGATGGGGCTATATACCAGGATGGGGACACGATGTAGCCATATATACCAGGATGGGTCATACTATAAAGTGTTATGAAAGGAGGAAAGGCAATAGAGGAGTAGATGGGTCGTACCATAAGGTGCTACATATGGAAATGGATAAGGAGTATTGCTCCTACTATAAAAGTGTTATAAAAGGAGGAAAAATAATGGAGGAGCAGTATGGGTCATCATCTGCTCAGAGATGAAAATGGCACGTGATGCTCTTTCAAAGCTGAATGTGGCTCTCAAGGTTAGAAAAGTTGGGGACCTCAGCCATAAGGTGTTACATATGGCAATGGATTCGGAGTATGGATCATACTATAAGGTGTTATAAAAGGCAATGGAGGCACGGTGGGGGGGTATATCACAAGATATTAGATATTGCAATAGAGTAGAAGTAAAAGTCATATCATATGATATTATGAAAGGCAATGAAGGAGCAGCATGGATCATACCATAAGATATTATATACAGAATGGATTAAGAGTGTGGGTCATAACATAATGTGGTATAAAAGTAAATGGAGGAGCAGTATGGGTTATACCATAAGATATTAGATATTGCAATAGATTAGCAGTATAAGTCATACCATACGGTTGTATAAAAGGCAATAAAGGACCAGTAGGGGGCATATCATAAGAATTGCAATAGATTATAGATTACCATGGTGAGTAATACCATACGGTTGTATAAAAGGCAATGGAGGAGCAGTATGGGTCATACCATAAGATATTAGATATTGCAATAGTTTAACAATATGGTTCAAACCATAAGGTGTTACATATGACAAAGGATTAGGAGTATGGGTCATAACATAAGGTATTATAAAAGTCAATGGAGAAGCAGAGCAGTAGGGGTCATGACATAAGGTGCAACATGTTGCATTGGGGGGGCAGTATGAGTTCTACCATAGTGTGTTACAGATTGCAATGGATGAACACATGGGTCACACCAAATACCCTCTCTTAAAGAGGACCAACAACCAGGATTTTCCAATATAAACTAAAGCCAGTGCTATACTGGCGCTATCATGCTGATTCTATACATACCTTTAGTTGTGAGATCGGATGTATAGTTTCTGAAATACAGGCAAGTAAAGTTTGTGAAATGCATTGTTATTGGATTGATAGCAGCTACAGAATATCTAATAGGTGGGTCAGATTTTGCTAGTTATTCCTGCCCCTGTCTGCCTGTCCTTCCTCTTCCTGTCCTTCCTCCCTCCTTCTTCCACCCTGTAATAACAAAGACAGGAGAAGGAAGGACAGACAGGCAGACAGGGGTGGAAATAACTAGCAAAACCCGACCCACCTATTAGATATTCTGTAGCTGCTATCAATCAAATAACAGTGCATTTCACAGACTTTACTTGTCTGTATTTCAGAAAGTATACATCCGATCTCACAACTAAAGGTATGTATAGAATCAGCATGATAGCCCCAGTATAGCCCTGGCTTTAGTTTATACAGGAAAATCCTGGTGGTTGGTCCTCTTTAAAATCAATTGTGTCAACTCTTACCAACTCTCCCCTTCTTAACCCTCTTTTTGGAATATATAAACGGTTCTTGGAGGAAGTAAGGCATGGCACTTTGCTGGACACACTACCTGTAGGCTTATGCCTTTAGCTGCTTACTTGCCCTAATTATATTATTATAATTTATTATTATAGTGACCTTTATTCCATGGCGCTTTACAACTCCTACCTCGCTTTGAACAATGCCTCGTCACGTGGTATAAAAGAATTCTATTACCCTTCTATCAATATTTCACAACAAAGCATCTTCCAACTTGGTGGTGACACCACACTGCATGAAGATAATGGAGATCAATAAGTCTGTGAATAATTAGTAAATGGTCTACATTGAATATGTACCTTTAGTGTGGGAAAATTCCTTTAGTAGAACTAATCTTTAGGGGTCGAATTTAATAGCCCTGTCTTAACAAAAAGGGGCAAACTAAGTTACGAAAAATAAATGGTCCTGACCTAAGTAGTTTAGTTTACAGGTTGACATCATCACATATGGCTGTATATGGCCAGTGGTTAGGGAGAGGTTTACTATGTCCCTTAAGGTCCAAGCTATGGATATATAAGTAAAAATGGGACAAATTCTGCTGAAGCAAAGCTTCTTCAAATCTCCATCTGAAAAGTTCAGGTAAGAATGAATAATTCTAGATGTATGGTAGTTCTGTTCAATTACATCAATCAAGTACTAAAAAAGTAAATACACATTGAAGTAAAAGGTCTAGAGACAAATACGTTACGTCCCACCTCATCTTGGTACCTGAGATGGAACTTTTGAAATTTAAAGATGTTTTAGAAGATCTTCTCTCGTCAACCTACAAAAATGGCACAAAGCCACAGAGCCATATATAGAAAACAAGTTTATTACATTGTAGTCATAAATACAATAAATCTAAATGTATAATAATGACGACGATCACCATATAATGTAATAACAGATATCTTTATTAGTTACATGATTATCATAAAGACAATTAAAAGTTAAACAGGAGATCTCGTCATATTGCCAAAAAGGATGCAGAGGGAAGTGGTGATAATAAAAATAATTACACCATTGAGGTAGAACCTGATCGGGAAAAGGTCATGGTTGACCATCATTTTCAACCATTCTTCTCTCTTCATTTGGACTATTGGTTACTCATCCACTGTTGCTTGTAAAGGAGATACTTTTGGAGTTATCTACTGAGATATTTTAGCGGGAATGACGTTTGGAAGTTACATGTGGAAAGAAATGTTTCTAAGACTCTACATCAACCCTAGAAAAGGCACAAAGAAATTAAATTCTGGTACATAAATATCCAAGATATAGGGATTACCGAGGACCTCTTCACAACAAGGCCATGCAAACACCTCCAGACCTGACATTGCTGGAATGGCATTGGTGTGGGAGGTGAGTGTATATATATATATATATATATATATATATATATATATATATATATATATGTAGATATATATGTAGATATATATATATATATATTTTTGTTCTTTTATAAGGAGGGATACTAAAGGGTACTTTGCACACTACGACATCGGTGGGGTCAAATCGAAAGTGACGCACATCTGGCGTCGCTGTCGACATTTGAGTATGTGAATCGTTTTTACTACGATTAACAAGCGCAAAAGCGTCGAAATTGTATGATCGGTGTAGCGTTGGTCATTTCCATAATTTCGGAAGGACCGATGTTACGATGTTGTTCTTCATTCCTGCGGCAGCATACATCGCTGTGTGTGAAGCCGCAGGAGCGAGGAACATCGCCTTACCTGCGTCCCGGCTGCAATGAGGAAGGAAGGAGGTGGGCGGGATGTTTACGTCCCCCTCATCTCCGCCCCTCCGCTTCTATTGGCCGCCTGCCATGTGACAGCGCTGTGACGCCGCACGACCTGCCCCCTTAGGAAGGAGGCGGGACGCCGGCAAGAGCGACGTCGTAGGACAGGTAAGTGCATGTGAAGCTGCCGTAGCGATAATTTTCGCTACGGCAGCTATCACAAGATATCGCAGCTGCGACGGGGGGGGGGGACTTTCGGGCTCGACATCGCTACCATCGGCTTGCGATGTCGTAGTGTGCAAAGTACCCCTTAATTTTAAAAGGGGGTTACCCAGGTAGTGGAAAACCCCTCTAAGGTCTTAACATCTATACTGCCATTAAGGGGAATCAGTCAGCAGGATTTTGCTGCTTCATCTGAGAGCAGCGTAATGTAGGCAAGGAGATCCTGAATCCAATGATGTATCTCTTAGATTACTGGCTGCAGCTGTACTAACACAAATTGATTTTTTAACTTTATTCATGTAGCTGAGCACAGGGAGCTGTCTCCACCTACACCAGGCTCTCAATAGAGATTGTACATTGACAGTGAGGTGTCAATCAGAGGAGAGGGTGTGCTGGACTACCCTGCACGTGCCAGCTAGACCTAGCAATGATAATCCCCAAGTGATAAAGCCTTTAGTTTAAGTAATTAGCAGCACACAGCCTGATAAGAGGCATAGTTGACTTTTTTTTTTAACCCCTACAGCATGCTGGCTTCAGCTTACATAGCAAAAACCTGCTGACAGAACAGAATCCCTTTAAAGCAGTTGTTTGAAAACCTATATACTAAAGCATCATTACAGCAATCTAAGTAAATAGACTTCCAGTTATGTTTCCCCACAGATCATACTTGATATCTAGGGCTTATTTTGGGACACTCTTCAAACACAAAAGACATTAAAAAGTGAATGTTTTCTTAAATGTTATCTTTTGGTGAGATAAGTCTAAAAATATAACAAGGTACATAAGACTGCCTTTAAGAGCGTATTTAAGATTTTAACTCAAAAGGATTGTGCCTTGCCAAACATTTAAAACATTATATAAAATGTACAATGTCTGGTTTAGAAATTACTCTTTCCTATGGCTGATGAGTATTGCAGTCCGATTTACAATCTGTTTGTTAATTAGGTTTGTTCATGATATAAGCATTAACGATCACAAGGATTCTGGCAAATGTTTTTGGGATACAGTATGTAGGAGGTGTAAGAGCGATGCCGTCCACTAAACATAGTACAGGAAGCAAGGATGATGAAATAAAAAATGTAAAACCCCCTGAGAGTTTGGTTTCTATCTGATTGACTATCAATGTGTTTACAGCACAAAATATTATTCCTCTAAAATATGAAAATGACCCCAAAATAGTCACTAAATGGTCTTTTTTTGGTAACATGTTAAATGGTCTTTTCGGAATCACTGGTCAACCTCTTTTCGGTAGGATCAGTTGATCGTTGCCAGTCTGGCTTTTCAAGATTCAGTCAGATATACATTTTCTCTGTCCCATAGTTTGTGCTGCACTAAGCAGTGATGATGCCCGTGTTTAGTCTGGGTACTAATTTGCTCTCCAAATTGCTACCACTACCATACGTTTTTGCTTTTGTAATTGTTAAAGACGTACGTAAAAGCCCAATCACATTGTTTGAAGCAAAAGCTTCACTGATATCCTCAAAGACAGGGAAACCTCATCACAAGCCCTATCCTCAAGTATGTCAATGTAATTCATGTACCTAACTCAAACACAGTAAAGGGAAAAATATAGCTTACAATATAGTAGCCGCACCCACACCCTACTGCTTACTGTACAGACTAGAAAACCCCTAGCCGTGAAACTAAAAAAAACTCAGACCTGGCTCCATGAAAGACCATCGAGCTGTTTCTCATTCCTCCTTAGGAACCAGTGGTATGGATGCTATGGAAAACTAACCAAGAGAAAGAAAGTATGCAGAGGTAGACGAGGACCCAAGGTCAGGAAACTTAAAACAATAGAAACCTCCCATCACCATAACTGGGAAGGTAAATTAGAAAACACAGAAATAATACAACTGGTCTATGCCTAGCAGGCAAAATCCCTTTGTTGCAGGGCTAGATCTCCTTAGCAAGCACCACCACAAACTATAGCCCGGAAAGAAGACTGGTACAAGGTGAGTGTAAATAGCCCCACCAAAGCCATGATAGGAAAGAGACAAGATAGAATAGTGAAAAACACCTGACAAGCAGCAAAGCAAGAGAAGAAAAGCAAAGATAAAAGAACTATCAAAAGCTGGAGAAAAATGACCAGGCTGTAGCAGGGAATGAAAAAAAAGAACCATAGAAGAGGTTAATGGATCGAGTGCTGAAATTGAGGCATCACAGTACTACCCTTTTCTATAAGGGTCATTGGACCCTCAGAAACCCTCATCATCTAACGTTGCTGATGGAACTCGCTCACAAGGCAATTCACATGAAGATTCCCCAACTCAACCCAGGAGTTATCTTCAGGACCAAAACTTTTCCACTTGATGAGATACTGCAAATGGCGCCTGACCCACCTGGAACTCCGTACTTTCTCTACCTCATACTCCCAATCCTTCTCCAAATCCACCATTAATATGTCTTGAGGGCCAGGTGTCCCTTCACATATTTTTAAAAGTAAAAAATGAACATTGAGGAGTTAAGATGTTGGAATTTTCATGTGTTAAAGTCAGACTGTTATAAATATGTCAAACAATGGATGTGAAATGTGTTGTATTTGATTCAGTTTGGAGTGATTCCATGTTTATGGTTAGATAAAGAATTTTTTAAAAAAAAAAAAGAAAAAATGAAGAGTTTTTGATCTTCCAAGCTAAAAGGAGTTGTAGTTTAACCGTAACAGGATTTAAAACTTCTATAATGCAGTAAGGACCTATAGATTTTGGGACAAACCTTCCAGATGGAACTTTAAAATGTAGATTTTTTTTTTTAGAAGAACCACACAAAGTCCCTGACCGTAAAGACAGGAGCATTCTTATGTCTGTGGTTGGAACCTCTTTTGGCCTGAACACTGGTTACTAAAAGACCCCCTTCTACCTCCTTCCTAGTTTTAATTAATTGGAAAGTAAGTCTCTCCTCCTCTGAGTTAGGTAGATCAGTGACAAAGTCCATGACCAAGTGAGTATCGGGTCACAACGGAACCTCGCTGGGCGAGGGCAAACCCACAGAGACCCAAAGAGAGGTCTTAGCCCTGGCAGACTCTCTGCAATTACGAACATACTGTTCAGTATCTTCATGAGCATTCTGCTACCAAAAAACCTATAAAGAGACCTCCACATGGCAGAAAAATCTGTATGTTCCACTTAAACGAAACCATGCATTTATTTAAGCAGATCTCCTCGCAAAGAGAGTGATACATAGAGTTTGTTTATAGGTAACTCTTCCGGTGCACTGTCCTGCATTCTGAATGTGTTGTCTCAGATCTACCCTCAGAGCCCTCAGTATCACCCCTTCAATAAGAGCCCTGACTGGTTCTCTGTCCCTCAATCCTGGGACAGTGCTATGAAACAGAACATCAGCCTTAACATTCTTAGACCTAAGGAGAAAAGTTACAGGAGCTGAGGATCTTGAGAGACATCAAAAAAAGGAGTCAGCCCATGACCTAACCTCTTGGGTTTCCCAATTGATGACCGGATTGTGTTTACCAAACCATGGCAGGCCTAACACTACCTTTGTAGGTAGAGAAAGTGGGACCATTAATTAAATATATTCTGTGTGTAATCTTCCTATTTCCATACATTCATTGTCGACCTTCATAGTAACGTGATTGTGAAAGAGGAGACTTATCAATACCAGAAACTTGAATGGGTTAGTTGAAACAAGAGAAATCATAACCACAATTTACAGCAAAGTCATGATCAATTAGATTCAAGGTAGAACCTGAATCAACAAATGCAGGTGTGCAAACAAAACCAGACCTGGTCTCAAGGTATAAATGTAAGAAAAGAATGGACGCCTGGGCCAGAGACAATCTCAAACCCCTGAAACCTGCTTTTCTACAAAAAGTCTCTATTTTTTTTCTTTTGAAATGTTTTAATAAACTTAACATATTGAATCATGATGTGACCAAAACCACCACAATATAAACAGAACTGAGCAAATGCTCTCTGATCACTTCCCATTTTGGTGTCTCTGCAAGCACCAATTTGCAAAGATTCACCAATGTCAACTGGTAGGGGGTAAGATGCCATTGAAATACCTTCAAAAATGTCTCTGTCAGGTGTATATCTAAATAAACAGCCAGTGTCATAGCTCCAGAGACCACAAGCAGACACTGTAAGCTATCAAGTCCCTAATCTGACCGGAAAGTCCGTGACAGAACTGACTTCGAAGAGCAGAATCGCTCCAGGAGGTCTTTACTGCCCAGCGTAAAAAAATATGAGCAGTGGTCCAACTCTGCAGCCTCACAAATGTTTGTTGCTGCATCAGCTAATAGTGCATTGATTTCTAATCACATGGACTCAATATTCTTTTAGAAAACATTCGAATAAAAGAGTTAAAAAGTGCTTAAATAGTAACTGTCATTTTCATTGTTTTTTTTTCATAAATCAATAATGCAAGTGAAGAACTTAAACAAGCACTCAAATCAGTTTTTATACTGTTAATATATTCAAATCATCATTGAACTATGTACTTACACTTGCTCATTTTGCGTTTCTACCCAGTTAATGCTTCTATTTTCTCTGATTTAATAGGAAGATATAGGAAGTCTATTTTCCCTGTATGAATCATTCCCCTCTTCAACTCCTGAACCAGTTGATCCACTCCTACCCCTGCCACTGACTTCTGAAGTGAATTATACCTTCTTTAGGGAAAATAGACTTATGGTTTCTACATTGTACTTAAAAGGATTCGGCTAGTCTGTTTTTAATCACGTGATGCCATAGACCTAATGTAAAACAGAGGAATTAACTGAGTAGGAGTGCAAGATGATCAATTGTAAGTGCACAGTGCTATATAATATGATGACTGCAATATATTAGGAGGATAAAAACTTTGATGGGAGTGCTTCTAATTCTTCTCCTGACCTGTTTTACTTTTAATTCACTGGAAAAATCTGTCTTACCAGTGAATTGACAGATGCTGCTCAAATAAGGAGCTAGAGGCAAAACAGACATTCTTCTGCAAGTTCTTCTAACACCAAAGTTACACTTTAAATTCTACAATAATAATAATAATATATAGCACTGAAATGATACCTCCACCTAAGGACTGAATAATACTGCCAAAAAAAGTACTACCACAGAACCCAAATAGTATTTCAGGTGTCAAAATCTAAATATTATGTATATATTGTAATAGTAATTATCAATAATAATCCTATGTGTGTTACTAATAATATTAGTAATAGTTTTCTCCATATTTTAAATAGTAGTTGTTATTATTATTATTATTATTATTATTATTATTATTTTAGTAGTATCAGCACTATTTATGTCAATAAATATAATTTTTGTTATTTATATTATTTCAATTATTAGTAGCAGTACTATTATGTACTATTATTTAAGTTAGTAGTAGTAGTGATAGTAATAGTAGTATTCTTGCTTTTGTATTTAAATTAATTTGTACCATTATTATCAGTAGTATATTATTATTAGTTTTAGTAGTATTATTATTCATGGTTTTACTATAATTAGTTATATCCCTGTTGGTGATGTTGCTATTAGTGTACTGTAATCATTAGTTATTTTATTATTCCTATTATTATTTTATTACTTGTATTTGTAGTAGAAATGTTCTAATAATTATTTATAGCAGTAGTGTTCTGGCTATAAATAATAATAATAATAATAATAATAATAATAATAATAATAATAATATTATACTAATAGTATTCTGCCTATACATATTATTTATTATGTATTATTATTATTAATAATAATAATAATAATAATCATAATAATATATAATAATATATAATAGAACAATAATAATAATTACATTGGTTACAACGGCATACTACTACCACCAATAATAATAATGAAATTCTACTACTATTAATAAAAACAGGAAATTACTTTTATTATTATTATTATTATTATTATTATTATTACTATTTATTATAGGCCAGAGTACTATCATTATTATTATTATTATTATTATTTTTATTATTAGCCAGCATACTACTAATACTATATTATTATTATTATTATTATTATTATTATTATTATTATTATTATTATTATTATTATTATTATAAAAAATATAATCATACATATAATAATAAAGTAGTATTCTAGCTTTAAATAATAATAATAATAATAATATAGTAGTATTAGTAGTATGCTGGCTTTAAATAATAATAATAATAATAATAATAATGTAATAGTTTTCAGGCTATAATAATAATAATAATAAGAATAAAGTAGTAGTTTCCTGTTTTTATTAACAGAGGTAGAATTCCATTATTATTATTGGTGGTAGTAGTAGTATGCCGTTGTTGCCAATGTAATTATTATTATTATTATTATTATATTACATATTATTATTTTTTTCTTTATCCCGATTATGTTTAATATCATTATTACTAATAGCAGTAGTTGAAGTATCACTGTTATTATTATTAGTGTTTTCAGTCAGTATCTTTTTCTGCAACCCAACAACACAATCTGCTTTATTCATTACCAAATTAACATAGAGCAGAAAAAAATCTAGTATGTCAACACTTTTTTAAAATATCCCTTAGGGTCTTGCAAAATGTCTTTATAACCTGTTTTTACAGTATGTTTTGGTTGTTGCATTAGAGGCAGATCCTGCTAATTATACCAGCAATATATACCGTATATATTCCATGTATTTTATGTTAGACTAAATGAAAACATAGAACTTTTTAATGTAAACAAAGTATGGAAAGATAAAAAAAAAGGTGAAAAATCAAAGTAGAAATTCTATAAGTTTACACCAACAGTATATTGTATGCACTAATTCCCAATGGGACGCAAAACCTTCTGAGTTGTTCTTTGCAAAACAGGGATTTTAATGCACTAAGTAATTACAAAACTGCACTACACGTAGCAGGGCCAATCAGAGTCACCTGCATTTTTCAAAATTCCTCCACTCTCCACTATTAATCCTTTCCCTGCAGTCCCAAGCCACCTTCACTATATGTTTTCTGGCTGACTAAAATCCTTGTTTCATGCTCCCCTCCTCATGTTCTGCTGTAGGCAAAAAATATCAGAACTTTCTTTTTTCTTTTAATGGCCTTCAGCTCGATCTCGAGCCATGACAACTTGATGGATGAACGCTCTGTAGGAAGGTAGATCTTGTGCAGCCTAGATAGGTCCACCATGGTCTTCTCTGCCTAAATAGGTCCACCAGGGTCTTCCCTGCCTAGATAGGTCCACCAGGGACTTCTTTGCCTAGATAGTTCCACCTGAGTCTTCTCTGCCTAGATAGGTCTACCAGGGTGACCCCAAAAAACAAGCCCTCATATGACTATACTGTTGGAAAAAATAAAAAATGTTATTGCGTTTGGAAGAAGGGAATGGGAAAATGGAAAATCACCCGGAGGTGAAGGGGTTAATAATATATTTTTGCTGACTGTACAGCTATCTAATATTTCTAGAATTTATTCAGAAGATGTTGCAATTTATAAAGGCAAATAAAATGAGTCATGATGAACGTTATTTGAGGTCAAATGAGATAAGATAGGTCAATGGGTTATGGTACAATTTACAGAAGTGTCTTAATTTGATGTTTTTATTGCTGTCACAATACTGTTATTCAAAGAGAGCACAAGCTACAGTGCCTGCCTAATATAGTTGTATTTAGAGTGGATCTTCACATTTTTTACACTTCTTAGCTATAGTAGTCAAAGGTACATTTTCTGATATGGAGCTCTAAATCCTCTGCAAATGTATTGGGTTTTGACTCGAGCTCTGTAAGCAAGTTACCCCTCTACATAATTCCTCCCTTTCCACAAATATCAATTTTAGGTCTGCTATCCAAAACTGTAGTTAGTGTAATTCCTGTTCTGTATACTAATCACTAGTGATCGGATATAGGGAATAAAGGAAAGTTCTGTGTTGAATACGACCGCAAGACAGCGAAAGTGCCGCTTGGTAATTATGATTGAACCACCCAAGCAAAATTGCACTATCGGGAAAAGGTAAGTTCCTAGAAGGAGGAAACACAAGGATGCGGTGCACTTCAGGTTTTAGCCTGTATGCCCCCCTGACTGCCGTGGTCAAAGGGTTATCGGTCATCCCATGTAATTCTTTCCCCCTCCTTCTTATAGTTTCACAGTGTTCAAGTTTGAAGGTAGACATAAGGGGGCTTTACACGCTACAATATCCTTGCCGATATCGCTAGCGTGCGTACCCGCCCCCATCGTTTGTGCGACACGGGCATATCGCTGCCCGTCGTGCACAACATCACGCACCCCCGTCACATGGACTTACCTGCCCTGCGACGTCGTTCAGGCCAGCGATCCGTCTCCTTTCTAAGGGGGCGGGTCGTGCGGCATCACAGCGACGTCACACGGCAGGCGTCCAATAGAAGCGGAGTTGCGGAGATGAGCGGGATGTAACATCCCGCCCACCTCCTTCCTTCCGCATAGCCAGTGGAGGCAGGTAAGGAGATGTTCCTCGCTCCTGTGGTGTCATACATAGTGATGTGTGCTGCCGCAGGAATGAGGAACAACATCGCTAATGAGCGATAAACGATTTTTGGTTTTAGGACGACCTCTCCGCGGCAAACGATTTTGGCCGCTTTTGCGATCGTTTTAGGTCGCACAAAAGTGTCACACGCTGCGATATCGTTAATGACGCCGGATGTGCGTCACTAACGACGTGACCCCGACGATAAAACATTAATGATATCGTAACGTGTAAAGCCCCCTTTAAGCCCATCGAGTACAACCCATGACCTAACCTAACGTTATGGTTTGTCTCTCCTCCTACTTCCTTCCCCTTAATAATCCACTGCTATGCTCCTTTCTGTCTCTCCTCCTTGTGGGACTCGGAGAATATCTCCAACCCTCCTGCCCCTTTGTTATTTCATTACTATTGTTGCATTATTAAGTCACAGTGGTTATGGTATGAAGACAAACGTGCACCAGGAGTCCGGTTGAGGCACACGTCTTGATACTGTTTACCTGAAGTTTTAAGCTATGAGTCTATGACTGACCTTATCCACAAAAGATGAGTATTGTTTTGTGTTTACCGGCCCATTAAAATAAGACTCGTTAAAGAAAACATGTCTTTGTTTGTGTCGCGGGCGGGGAGGAGGGTGTCAGCACTGCGCTCACCCCTCTGCTCGGGTCCGGCGGCTGCTGCTCAGTGGTGGGCCGGATCCCGGGGGTTCTCGAGCGGCGCTCCTCGCCCGTGAGTGAAAGGGGTATTTGGGTGTGGGGATTGTTTATTGTCCGTGACGCCACCCACGGTTGTGGTGATTTCACCACCGCTGCTTTGTATGTGGACCCCGAGAATGATGGTGTGTAGCAGCGAGTTGTTGTGTTGCCCCTCCGTGGGTAGGGGTTGGTGATCCCGGGGCCCGGTGATGATGTGGGAAATGCAGGGCCTGGTGGGCGCAGGGACGCGGGGGCAGCGCTGTGCCTTGCGGCACTGTGGTACTCACTCAGCCTGAGACGGTGACACAGTTCTCGGTAAACCACACGGCTGGAAAGACGGTTCCCACGGACGGCTGCACTTGCTTTCCCCAGACGGTGACGGTGATGTCCCTTTTCCTGCACCTTGGTTGTTGATGGTTTCGATGGGTTCCCACCGGTAACCCGCTCCCCGGCTTCAAGCTGGACCGGAGGAGCTCTACTCTTTGCCCGCAGGCGCTGGCCCTTAGAAACTGGTGCCCTGGCGGTGGCGGTGTCTCTATTGTAATGGTTGGGCTGTTGCCTTCAATCGGGACTTGGTTGTTGGGGGATCTACGTCCCCTTCACTGACGGATTTGGCAAATTATGGCGACTCCTAGCCTTGCCGGGGTCCGAGAGGCCCCTGGCCTGGTGCTGATGGTGCTGACTGTCCTTCGTACACTGCTCCAGACCGCCGGGCCACTACCCGTCCGCGGTCCTTCCAGGAACTTCCAAACGGTCACCCCTTCAGACAGTCACCGCCGTTGCTGACCTTGCTGACCCTGTCCTGCACACAGCTGGACTCACTTCAGGCTTTCTTTCTGTCACCTTTCACCTTCCTTCAGCTCCTCTTACTGTCCTCCTTTACCACTTCACTTTGCTTCCTTTCACTTTCACTGTTTACTCAAGCTCTCCCTGAGCTAAACTCCTCTTCGTCCCTAGCTGGACTGCCTGGTTTTCCCGCCTCCAGAGCTGTGAACTCCTTGGTGGGCGGAGCCAACCGCCTGGCCCACCCCCTGGTGTGAACATCAGCCTCTGGAGGAAGGCAACAAGGATTTTGGTAGCTTTGATGTGCCTATCTGGGGTATAGGGTGTGATGGTGCAATGACCTGTGACCCCTGGCTTGCCCAGGGCGTCACATTCCCCCTTAGCAAAATGCAGACCGTCCGCGGGCTGCCCGTCCAACACCGGTTTTATTTTTCTGCAAAATATAACATGGTAAACAAAAACATATATACATTTTTAATAATTCTTCCCATAACGGGAGGCACATTACTTAAACGTTGCAACGGTTTACGGTTATGGTTTCCGCTCTCTCCCACCCAAGTAACCTGGCCCTGATGCTGCCCCTAAAGCCCAGGCAGCACCCCTTGACCCACAGTCCAGCACACGGTACCCGAGCGGGATCTGTCCTTCCCCTACAGAGAGTAGCCACCGGTTCCTTTGGTGGCTGGGCCCCAGCCGCCTCTGCTACGGGCCCTCCCTCCAACCTGCCTCTCCGGAGGCGACATTGCGGAAAACGGTAACGGTAAACAACTATTTACATGCCACTTAACGTTTGTGGTTGCCCTGCAAGTTCACGGGCTTGTCCATGAGCAGTTCCTCATGCAAACTTTTTAAATGGTCCCCACGGGGACAACGGTGCCGGCAACGGCCGGTTGCAAATCACGGTTAATCAGGTAAACTTCGGTTCATTTCACTTATCATTTTCCAACTTTTTCAACAAACACAAACTCAGTCTTTTGGTCCCAACGGGGACTGCTGCAGCGGGCATCCGCTACCCTTACTCCGGATTATCGGCTTCAGCTTCTTCCAAGGGAGGGGGCTCGGCGCTCACTCGGGACTCCTGGCTGCCCCTTAACTTAGCGTCCAGCGCGAACCACCCAATCTCCCCACAGTGCCGGGTGTACTGCACGATGTCGCCCGGCATCAGGTTGCGGCCGGGATGCTCTTCAGGCAGGTGGGCATTCACATCCCGCCGGGCTATAAACACTTCGGCCTCCAGGCCTGGTTCAAATATAAACCCATAGCCCCGACGGACATCAAACCGCCTCACCTGCCCCACGTACAGCGGGCCCCGGACACGGAACGTGGCCTGGCGGAGATTCTCCTTCTCCCTTATCGCTCGGGCCACCAGCTCAGCCTTCTTCCTCTCCCGTTCACCGATCTCCAGGCCCAGCGGTACCGGCTCCCTATCCCAATATGGCGCTGCTGCGAGCTCCGGCGCACGGGTCGGGCCCCGCGGGACATCCTGGACGTTGCCCACTGTCAGGAATCTGGGCGGCAGGTCCCGCGGTGTCTTGGCCTTGGGCGCTGCCTTACAGCTGCAACCCGGCGCCACCTCAGCCGAGGTGTGGGGGATGGGCACAGGGGCTTTCCGCGGCTGGGCCTTCGGCTCGGAGCGGGTCATCGGCTCCGGCTCGGGGGACTTTTCAGGGGATGCCTCCGGTTCAGCCTTCGGGACCTTCCACGGCAACACCTCCGGTCGACTACGGGCTCCGGCTACAGGTTGGCCCGCCTGGGCGGGGACGCTGGGTATTGCTACCGGTTGCGGTGGTAGCAGGCCTAATGGCGGGGTCACGGCCTCCGGGACGGGTGGCGAGGGAGGCAGCGGGGGGAGAGGGCTTGGACCGGGTCCCGCAGCCGCGATGACCGGCCCTTCCAAGGCATCGGGGCGTGGGTCACTCACCCTCCCTTTCTCCGCTTCCTCCTCGCGTCTCCGCACGGCTGCTATAACGTCCGCCATGTCAGTCTCCCACTCCTCCATGAGGAGCTGCATCTTAACCTGCAGCCGTTGGTAGAGCTGCGCGGTCCGGATCTCCACCCACGCCGCGGTTCCAGGCGCGGGGGCTACGGTGTCGCGGGACGGCATCCACATGTTGCTGGCAGCATTTCCCAGGAACAAGATGTCCGCAGAGTCCTGGCGTCCCTGCTTTTATAGCTGCTGTTCCATGCAGCCAGCCGCCATCGCGTCCCCCTTAGCTCTTTCCGGCCCCTCCTCTCCCGGGGCGGGGTTTTTGGCCTTCGCGCCTCAACTACTCGAGAAGACGCTCGAGCGGGAACTCTTCGCGCCAAAGATGGCGGCTTCTGAAATTTTCCTACCGGATACCTCCGGCGGTCACAAGGCGCACCTCTACCAGACGGCAGAGCAGTAAGATCCTGTTCGTGACGCCAAGTTGTCGCGGGCGGGGAGGAGGGTGTCAGCACTGCGCTCACCCCTCTGCTCGGGTCCGGCGGCTGCTGCTCAGTGGTGGCTCGAGCTGTGGGCCGGATCCCGGGGGTTCTCGAGCGGCGCTCCTCGCCCGTGAGTGAAAGGGGTATTTGGGTGTGGGGATTGTTTATTGTCCGTGACGCCACCCACGGTTGTGGTGATTTCACCACCGCTGCTTTGTATGTGGACCCCGAGAATGATGGTGTGTTGCAGCGAGTTGTTGTGTTGCCCCTCCGTGGGTAGGGGTTGGTGATACCGGGGCCCGGTGATGATGTAGGAAATGCAGGGCCTGGTGGGCGCAGGGACGCGGGGGCAGCGCTGTGCCTTGCGGCACTGTGGTACTCACTCAGCCTGAGACGGTGACACAGTTCTCGGTAAACCACACGGCTGGAAAGACGGTTCCCACGGACGGCTGCACTTGCTTTCCCCAGACGGTGACGGTGATGTCCCTTTTCCTGCACCTTGGTTGTTGATGGTTTCGATGGGTTCCCACCGGTAACCCGCTCCCCGGCTTCAAGCTGGACCGGAGGAGCTCTACTCTTTGCCCGCAGGCGCTGGCCCTTAGAAACTGGTGCCCTGGCGGTGGCGGTGTCTCTATTGTAATGGTTGGGCTGTTGCCTTCAATCGGGACTTGGTTGTTGGGGGATCTACGTCCCCTTCACTGACAGATTTGGCAAATTATGGCGACTCCTAGCCTTGCCGGGGTCCGAGAGGCCCCTGGCCTGGTGCTGATGGTGCTGACTGTCCTTCGTACACTGCTCCAGACCGCCGGGCCACTCCCCGTCCGCGGTCCTTCCAGGAACTTCCAAACGGTCACCCCTTAAGACAGTCACCGCCGTTGCTGACCTTGCTGACCCTGTCCTGCACACAGCTGGACTCACTTCAGGCTTTCTTTCTGTCACCTTTCACCTTCCTTCAGCTCCTCTTACTGTCCTCCTTTACCACTTCACTTTGCTTCCTTTCACTTTCACTGTTTACTCAAGCTCTCCCTGAGCTAAACTCCTCTTCGTCCCTAGCTGGACTGCCTGGTTTTCCCGCCTCCAGAGCTGGGAACTCCTCGGTGGGCGGAGCCAACCGCCTGGCCCACCCCCTGGTGTGAACATCAGCCTCTGGAGGAAGGCAACAAGGATTTTGGTAGCTTTGATGTGCCTATCTGGGGTGTAGGGTGTGATGGTGCAATGACCTGTGACCCCTGGCTTGCCCAGGGTGTCACATTTGTTATTACATGGGACTTCTGGTTGGGCTGGTGGGGTCCCAGCAGTCGTTCAGTTTTGGAGAAATTCAGCTTCAAATAGATAGAGGATGTGATGTTAGAGACTGCAGATAGACAATCCCTGGTATTTTATAGTAAGGCGAGGGTTGATGTCAAAGGTGGTGTATAATTGGGTGACATCAGTATACAGATGATACTGAAAACCAAATACATTGATGGTTTGTTCAATTGGGGCTCTATATAAGGAGTAGTAAAGGGTGAATTCGCAAATATCCGGGATCGGCAGGATTAAACGGACTTAGAAAAAAATTGGCTCCTGCCTAGAGTTGATCCTGAATATCTGGCTGGACGCTGGTCCCCATATGTGTGCTTAAAAATGGTGGTAGATGGGATAGGGGGATTAGATCAAGCGCACTATACGTACCAAGTCTCCGCCACAGCGGTAACTGCTTCCGGGCATCTCACTTTTCTTCCGGGGCCGCTTATTATTGCTAATCCATATTTACTGCTTCCCCCACCCACTGGCAGTCCTATGATTTTTTTTTAAATTATTTATTTAAATAATTTAAGAGAAAAAAGTCATATGCAGTTCCTCTTATTTTGATACATAGCCAAGACAAGTGCACGGCTGGGGGGCTGCAGCCTGTAGCTCTGCTTTATCTATGCTGGATATCATAATATGGGGGACCCTACCCCAATTTAAAAAATAATTATACCACGATACTGACCCACAGACAGGGTCTGTGATTGGTTGCAGTCAGACATCGTCACACAGGCTGGGGGAGCGTCTAACTGCAATCAATCACAGATGCCAGGACTGTCAGTGGGTGGGGGAAGCAGTGAATATGTATGAACAATAATGAGCGGACCCGGATGAAGAGTGAGTGGCCTGGAAGTAGTTATAGTCGGTAAATATAGCGTGCATGCTTTATTTTTAATTTTCCTATATTTTTTTCTTAATTTCCCAAGTTGCCGAACCCCAATCATTAGCTGGAGTTCCCTGAGAACTCTGGGCCCAGGACCAGCACCTGGATACTTTTGAAAAAGCACAGATCCAGACTTTTAAGGCCCCGTTACACGCAGTGATATCGCTAGCAATATCGCAAGCGTGCGTACCCGCCCCCGTCGGTTGTGCGTCACGGGCAAATCACTGCCTGTGGCTCACTACATCACTCGGACCCGTCACACGGACTTACCTGCTGAGCAACGTCGCTGTTCTTTCTAAGGGGGTGGTTCGTGCGGCGTCACAGCGGCGTCACTAAGCGGCGGCCAAATAGAAGCGAGAAGCGGACGGGCGGAGATGAGCGGGCCGAACATCCCGCCCACCTCCTTCCTTCCGGATTGCCAGCGGCAGCAGATAAGCTGTAGTTCGTCGTTCCCGAGGTGTCAAACATAGCGATGTGTGCTGCCTCGGGAACGACGAACAACCTGTGTTGTTGTCAACGATTTTTTGAAAAGGAGCGATCTGTCAACGATGGACGATTAGGTGAGTATTTTCCATTGTTAACGGTCGTTCGTTGGTGTCACATGCAACGACGACGCTAACGAGGCCGGATGTGCACCACGAATTCCGTGACCCCAACGACATCTCGTTAGCGATGTCGTTGCGTGTAACGGGGCCTTTAGGCTATGTTCACACTAGAAAAATGATTTTTCTTAAGAAAATTTCTTAAGAAATTTCTTAAGAGTGCACCTGTGTTAAAAAACGCACCAAAAACGCACCTGCGTTTTTGCCGCGTTTTCGGTGCGTTTTTGGTGCGTTTTTGGTGCGTTTTCGGTGCGTTTTTACCGCTGGTTGCTCCCTGCGTTATTGTGCCAAATATCTATGGCAAAAAACGCAGTTAGCTGCAGAAAAGAAGTGACATGCTCATTCTTTTTCTTAAGAAAATCTACTGAAAGAATTTTCTTAAGAAAAAAACGCAGTGTGCGCACAGCTAATTTTTTTTGCCATAGGTTTTGCTGGGGAATGTCTGCAGAAAGGTTACAAGAATTTCTCAAGAAATTTCTGCAGCAAAAACGGACCAAAAACGGACCAAAAACGCAGGTGAAAAACGCAGTGTGTGAACATAGCCTTACAGTCCGGGCCTGCCCATCACTAATAGGGAGAAGAGGAAGGGGCCTAGTTGGGTCAAAACATCAAAAATTGTCACTTAAACTTTGTCATTCATCTGAATTTTTGAGTTTTGACACAATAAAAACATTGCATTGGATTTCAAAGGCTTGGGATGAAAGGGGCAGAATAACACCTCCACCTTGTCTGTTCTCTGGTCTGCGGAATATGTGAAAAATGAAGCCCTCCGGTAACAGAATCTGTTACTTTACTAGAAGGCCAAAAAAATAAGAAAAAAAAAGAAAACCAAAGAACATTATACATAATCCTGGAATAAATATGAAACAGAGGAGACCTGTGTACGGTAAATGTCCATTATTACGCTAAGTGCCTTCCCGCTCCTTCTCCTTAACAATCCATTTCGAGTCTGACACAAATGAAGAAGTTTTATACTCGTAAACATCCTGACCACCAATGCAGGCAGGGTAAAAATAATCTTGTTATTCGCATGGAGCCCACAAAGTAATGAATAATGTGTGTAAAGGAATGAGTAAGCTTCACTACCGTGCATCATTGTTGGCCTGCTAACGACAGGGTGATGAGTATAAAATTGGAAGCGTGGCGTGTGCCAGGCTATAATGTGCCACCTTAATTAGAGGGAAGGACTTTTTGACAACATAGAATAATGTATTTTTATTGTGTTCCTGATTGGATGCTGTAAATAACGGCTCCTTATGAACCGGATCATCTTGGGATGTTTTACCTCAACGGCACCATCGCTCAGTGTTCTGCCCAATTATAGGTTTGCTGAAGGCTCTAACTGAAGTGATGTCCTATGTAATCAAGTCAGGAGACAGTAATCTGGTGGTTATGGATCCTGCTGCCGGAAATCCAAGTGCACTAGTTTGCGGGTATCTCTCTAATTAGTCTCCTACTGCTGTCTCCCACCTTGGCTTGTAGTACGGGGGGCAGGAGAACATTATCTTATGAGGGTACTTTTTAGTTATTTTTATCATATCATGGAAGTGCAGAAATAATGATTTAAAAAATATATATACAGTGGAACCTTGGATTACGAGCATAATTGGTTTCGGGAGTGCGCTCTTAAACCAACTTACTCTTATATCAAAGCAAATTTTCCCATAGGAAATAATTGAAACACAGACAATTCGTTTCACAACCCAAAAATATTTACTGGTACCTCCAGAGCGGGTCAGAGCGCAGTGAAAGGACAGAACCAGACGTGTGCACGGTGAGGATTTGCTCTTCTTGCAAAGCATTGCTCTTAAACCAAGTTACAAATTTTTAAAATTGCTTGTCTTGCAAAACGCTCTGAAACCAAGTTACTCTTAAACCAAGGTACCACTGTAATAATATTTATTCATTTACGGTATATAGCGCTGTTAATTCCACAGCACTTTACATAAAATGGCAACACTGTCCCCATTGGGGCTTACAATCTAGGTTCCCTATGGGTATATTTTTGGAGAATGGGAGGAAACCGGAGTACCCAGAGGAAACCCACACAAACACGGGGAGAACATACAAACTCCTTGCCGATGGTGTCTTTGGTGGGATTTTAACCCAGGACCCCAGCGCTGCAAGACTGAAGTGCTAACCACTGAGCCACCACAAGGCTGCAGTGCTAACCACTGAAACACCACAAGGCTGCAGTGCTAACCACTGAGCCACCACAAGGCTGCAGTGCTAACCACTGAAACACCACAAGGCTGCAGTGCTAACCACTGAGCCACCACAAGGCTGCAGTGCTAACCACTGAGCCACCGTGCCACCCTTCAACATATAGTACTATTCAGTATTAAAAACATGCAATAATAAACACTGCAATAATTGATCGGCACGAACTGTCCAGCCGCGTTTCTCGTGTACTGGCCATTCCCTGCAATGCTATAATATGTGAAATCTTTAAGGGCTCAAATACTTTTTTACAGCGCTGACAGTGGCGTAACTACCGCGGTCGCAGCGGTCGCCATCGCGACCGGGCCCGGGCGGTTTGGGGCCCGCGGGGACCCGGCAGATCAGCAGCCAGCTCCTCTCAGTGAGAGAGAAGCTGCGCTGATCTGTCACAGTGCACGCTCCCACTATATGACCCGATGCCACCCCCGACACCGGGCCCTCCTGCCCGATGTCAGCGGCGGCACCGGGGCCCCCCTCCCCCGTCACCGCGCACAGTAATAATGAAGCATAGAGCGGCCGGCGCCGCTCTGCATCATCATTCTCCCCCTGTGCCTGCGCGGTGACGTCACTCCTGTGCGACTGCTGTGCTGAGTGCACAGAGCGCAGGGAGGGAGGACGCCGACCGCAGCACCGGGAGAACGAGGAGAGGGGAGGACGAGCAGCAGTGGAAGGAGGAGAGCAGGGAGTACAGCAGCAGTGGAACAAGGAGACGTCAGGACAGAGCAGCAGTGGAAGGAGGAGAGTGGTGAGTACTTGTTTTTCTTTTTATATATATATAAGTGAGTACACGGTGGTCAGAGGCCTGGAGTGGGGAGGCTGCATTATACTGTACATGGAGGCCTGGGGTGGGAAGGCTGCCTGATACTGTACATGGAGGCCTGGGGTGGGGAGGCTGCATGATACTGTACATGGAGGCCTGGGGTGGGGAGGCTGCATGATACTGTACATGGAGGCCTGGGGTGGGGAGGCTGCATGATACTGTACATGGAGGCCTGGGGTGGGGAGGCTGCCTGATACTGTACATGGAGGCCTGGGGTGGGGAGGCTGCATGATACTGTACATGGAGGCCTGGGGTGGGGAGGCTGCATGATACTGTACATGGAGGCCTGGGGTGGGGAGGCTGCATGATACTGTACATGGAGGCCTGGGGTGGGGAGGCTGCATGATACTGTACATGGAGGCCTGGGGTGGGGAGGCTGCCTGATACTGTACATGGAGGCCTGGGGTGGGGAGGCTGCATGGTACTGTACATGGAGGCCTGGGGTGGGGAGGCTGCATGATACTGTACATGGAGGCCTGGGGTGGGGAGGCTGCATGATACTGTACATGGAGGCCTGGGGTGGGGAGGCTGCATGATACTGCACATGGAGGCCTGGGATGGGGAGGCTGCATGATACTGTACATGGAGGCCTGGGGTGGGGAGGCTGCATGATACTGCACATGGAGGCCTGGGGTGGGGAGGCTGCATGGTACTGTACATGGAGGCCTGGGGTGGGGAGGCTGCATGATACTGTACATGGAGGCCTGGGGTGGGGAGGCTGCATGATACTGTACATGGAGGCCTGGGGTGGGGAGGCTGCCTGATACTGTACATGGAGTCCTGGGGTGGGGAGGCTGCATGATACTGTACATGGAGGCCTGGGGTGGGGAGGCTGCATGATACTGTACATGGAGGCCTGGGGAGGCTGGCAGCATTATTATAGATGGAGGCCTGGGGAGGCTGGCAGCATTATTATACATGAGGCCTGGGGAGGCTGGCAGCATTATTATACATGGAGGCCTGGGGAGGCTGGCTGCATTATTATACATGAGGCCTGGGGAGGCTGGCTGCATTATTATACATGGAGGCCTGGGGAGGCTGGCTGCATTATTATACATGGAGGCCTGGGGAGGCTGGCTGCATTATTATACATGGAGGCCTGGGGAGGCTGGCTGCATTATTATACATGGAGGCCTGGGGAGGCTGGCTGCATTATTATACATGGAAGCCTGGGGAGGCTGGCTGCATTATTATACATGGAGGTCTGGGGAGGCTGGCTGCATTATTATACATGTGTGGCGCCCCTGACCTGGTCAGGCACCACAGAGTATTGCACCCATGCGGGAGCAATGCTTCCAGGTAATCTCCAAAGGCCAGGATGAGGTGCACACACAAACATATAGTGATCAGGCCTCCCACATCACCAGAGGGGACCCTTGGGTAGCCAGAAGGAGTTAACTTTCAATTCCCAGCTAGGGGTGTGTTCAGGGGCTGGTTGCTAGGAAGCAGGGCAGAGAGAGGGAGGAAGTGAGGAGAGTCGAGAGGAAGAAGTGGAAGTGTATGGAGGGGGAGCAGAGAAGCTCCCGTGCAGACAGGTCCTGAGGAGTGCTGTAGCTGAAAGCGGAGGAGAACGGAGTACTGTGGGTCGGCCTGAAGAGCATCCAGAGAAAGAGGGGTGGCTGAGTACGGAGATCCCGGTATCCGAGCACACAAGGGGAACTAGGTCCCCAGTACAGGCAGCAGATCATCCAGAGCTGCTTAACCTACAGGTTGGGGGGGTACTTCATGCCCTCACCACGACTACACAGAGCTTGAGCCAAGCAGCACACCAGGCCCATAAGGGGACAGGGCCAGAAGCCATCCCACCAAGGCCACGCTGCCGGCAGACGAGCCAGAGAGAGGGGAGCAGGGTGGTAACAGCTTCCCTGGAGGGGTCCTACCACGCTTCAAGCAAAGGATCCTCCTAAAACAGAAAGAGTGCAAGGAAGGCGAGTGGACAGCTACCCTCAGAACGGCCTCCTGGAATTCCTGGTTCCACCTGGTTATCACAGTGTCGCCCGGGCATCTCACCGTGACCTCCAAACAGTGAGTAAACACGTTAAAAGACTTCTTGGACTGTGTTTGAGTCATTCTGCGACTTGTGGTACTACAAACTCACACCGGGCCCTGGGGCTTGCCTCACTCTCAGGAGGCTACTATATCCGACTGCACCCACCATCAGCCCCAGGCGTCCCCTAACCTGCAGTGGCGGTCCCCACTGACCGCAATACTGAGAGTGGCGTCACGATCAAAACTGAAGATTCCCTACCTGTGACCAGCACCAGCTACGTGGAGTCCCTGAAGGTATGCACCGATACAACACCTGTGGGGCTTCACATCTTCTGGCGTCACGAACAGGATAAGGACTAGACCTGTTCAGACAGGTGACCGTGTGCCTCAGAGGTCCGACCGCAAAAATTGAACCGCCGCCATATTGCCATCTTCAAAAGCGCGCGCTGCAGCCCGCGCGAGGGAGAAGAGCACCGCCCACGAAGAGGTGTGGCCGCCCCAGAATCCCCACAATTCAGAGAGCGTTCTGACCCAGGAAGTGGAAAGGGAGCGCGCAGATTTCTGAAGAAAAATGGACGCTGCAGGAGGTAATGCCCCTGGTCAGGGCGACGCAGCCCAAGCGATGCCAGCCCCTGTCGCGCTGGACGCCGCAGCGCCTGGTGCCGGTGCCGCGGTCGCAGCTGCGCCGGCCGAGGTCGCCCCCATAATGCCAGTGTCCTTGTTGTACGCCCCAGGGGCGCAATGGCTGCCTCAATACGCCGGTAAAATAGACACGCTGACCGGGTTTAAGAAAAAGATCAACACCCTGCTAGACATGCACGCGATGACTGGTAAACAGAGGGCCGCTGTGGTGCTGGGACAATTGACTGGAGCAGCAGAATTGGAAGCTGAGTCCTGGGCCAATGATGACCGGAGCTCTGTTGAGACCATCTTTGCCAAACTAGCAGCTGCTTTTGAACACCGCACGGAGGGAGAGCTGAGAACGGACTTCTATCACTGCCGTCAGAAGCCCCAAGATAGTATAAGAGACTATGCCCTCAGGCTGCAGGCGGCACTACGGGCTCTCAAGCTGGTGGACCCTGTCAGTGACCAGGAAGGAAACCGGATGATGAAGGAACAATTCCTGCGGGGCCTGCGCTCTCCTGAGGATGGGAAGCAGATGAAGCTGTGGTCCCTAGAACACCCCGACGTGGACTTTGCCATTCTGAAAGACCGGGCAGTGAAAGCACTCCAACCCCCTGTGGACACAGACCCTGCCAGTTCCACGGCTGCAGGAGCGGAATCCTCCACGCAGGCCCTGATGACTGCAAAAGGACTCAACGCGCCAGCAGAGACCATAAGTACGCTATCCTCCCAAGTGCAGCAGCTCACTAAGGACGTCGCACAAATCCTGAAAGCAATGCAGTTGCCCTCAGAGACCAAAGTCCCTCATCAGATCCTGCTAGCCGACAACCCAGAGGACGTCCCTTGGATGCGGAGGAGAAGGGGTCCCCCAACTCGAGGCAGGAGCAGTGATCGCTATGACTCAGCTGGACAACCCATCTGTCGTCGTTGCCAGAAGGCAGGTCACTATGCAAGGGCCTGTCCTTTAAACGAGTCAAACCTGGGGCCGAGGGCCAGTCCTCAGGATTAAGAAGATCAGGCCCAAGTCGCTGCTGTGATCAGTACGTGGGTGGACGTCCTGTCCTGTCCATCGTCTTGGACGGGATCCCTACCCCGGCATTATTGGACACCGGCTCTCAGGTCACCACGATCCCGCATGTCCTTTATCGGAGGTTTTGGTCGGACGACGATCTCCGACCACCGGACCCCTCCCTCACCATCTATGCTGCCAACGGACAACCTATAGACCAGATCGGGGTCAAAGAGGTAACCATAAAGGTGGGAAGGCAGGAAATGAAGGGACAAGGACTGATTGTTGTGGACACTGATGTTAGAGAAAGGAACCCGCAAATGATTTTAGGCACTAATGTCATAGAAAATTGCCTAGGGGAAGTGTTGTTGTTGCTTCACCAGATTGTTGAAGGTGCTGACGGCAGGTCGCAAAGAGCCTTGCAAAAGGAGATCCGAATCATTCTGAGGAAGCAACAGGTAAAACAGACTGGCGGTGAGATTGGTAGTGTACGGGTGATGGATGCTAACCCCATTGTGATACCCCCACGGAGTGAAATGATGATGTGGTGTAGAGCAGCGGTAGGTCTCAGAGGACAAGATTACCAGGCTGTACTAGAGCCCACTCATTCAGACCACTGGCCCACGATTCTGACAGCCAGGGGGGTAGTTGATGTACACAAGGGACGAGTGCCTGTACGAGTGTTGAACTGTGGGGAGGAGGAAGCCAGACTACCAAGGTACGCTACCATAGCCAAACTGTTTACATGCTCAGATGACGCCATAACACCTGTAGGTCCCCTGACACAAGCTGACTCAAAAGAGGGCGAGACCTCCCAAAAGCAGTTAGAGGACTGGTGCCAGAAACTACACGTGGGGACTGACTCTACACCCGACTACCAGAAACATGGGGTTTACAGGGTCGTGCAGGAATACGAGCAGGTCTTTAGTAAGAACCCACTAGACTTTGGTAGGATCAAAGGGGTGCAACATCACATACCCACAGGCAGTCATCCTCCCATTAAGGAAAGACATAGGCCTATTCCACCAGCCCATTACCAGCGCACAAAGGACATGCTGAAGGACATGAAGGAGGCAGGAGTCATAAGGGACAGTTGCAGCCCCTGGGCAGCTCCCCTGGTCCTGGTAAGAAAGAAGGATGGCACGATGAGGATGTGTGTGGATTACAGACGGATAAATCAGATAACACACAAGGATGCCTACCCTTTGCCAAGGATAGAGGAATCCCTCGCTGCCTTGAAAGCCTCTAACTACTTTTCTACCCTATATCTTACTAGTGGCTACTGGCAAGTATCTGTAGCAGAAGAAGATCGGGAGAAGACGGCCTTCACCACCCCAATGGGCCTCTGTGAGTTCAACAGCATGCCATTTGGACTCTGCAATGCCCCCGGGACCTTCCAGAGGCTTATGGAATGCTGCCTAGGGCACCTCAACTTTGAAACCATCCTGCTCTACCTGGATGATGTCATCGTGTACTCCAAGACCTATGAGGACCACCTGAAACACCTGGCTGAAGTCTTTGAAGCACTATCCCGATATGGAATGAAGCTGAAACCATCCAAGTGCCATCTACTGAAGCCAAGGGTCCAGTACCTAGGTCACGTGGTCAGTGCAGAAGGAGTAGCACCGGACCCAGAGAAGGTCACAGTCATCCAGGAATGGCCCACACCTACTACCGTCCGGGAGGTACGTCAGTTCCTTGGCTTGGTAGGCTACTACAGAAGGTTCATCAAGGGCTACACGAAAATGGCGGCGCCTTTGCAAGAGCTCCTGGTTGGCCACCCAAAGAAGAGAGGAAAGATCTCCGGCCCGCCATTTCACTGGGGAGAAGCAGAAGAACACTCCTTCAGACAAATGAAAGGGGCCTTGACGGGTGAAGAGATCCTAGCCTACCCTGACTACGGTCTGCCATTCGTACTGTACACAGATGCCAGTAATGTGGGACTGGGAGCAGTGCTTTCACAGGTGCAGGGAGGCAAAGAGCGTGTGATTGCTTACGCCAGCAGGAAGCTCAGGCCTACCGAAAGAAACCCAGAGAATTATAGCTCATTCAAGCTAGAGTTCCTGGCCATGGTATGGGCTATCACAGAGCGGTTCAAGCACTACTTGGCAGCCACCAAATTCACTGTCTTCACGGACAACAACCCCCTGACCCACTTGGATACTGCTAAATTGGGTGCCATGGAGCAGCGTTGGGTAGCCCGACTGGCGAATTATGACTTTACTGTCAAGTATCGAGCTGGCCGCAAGAACGGCAACGCAGATGCTCTGTCCAGGATGCCTCACCTAGCAGACGAGGGTGAAGATGAAGATGATCTGGAAGAGATTGAGCTGCCAGCGTTCCATCGCCATGGAGCAAAACAGTGTCGGCAGTCGCGTGCCAACCGCCAAGAGGTGACCCTGAACCCACTACCTCATTACAACTGGAAGGAGACCCAGGAAAATGATCCAGCGGTGGGCTTGGTAAAGAAACTGATCAGCCAGCCTGGCGCCAGCCTTGACAAAGGAGCCCCACCTGAGGCACAGTACCTATGGAAGGAGAGGGGTCGATTATTCATCTATCAAGACAAACTTTACAGGAGCATCATTGACCCGAGGACGCATGAGAAGGTGTGGCAAGTGATTGTACCACAGAAGGATACGAGGATGGTGCTAGAAGCCTATCACAATGGTGCAGGCCACTTTGGTTGGAAGAAACTGGAGGCCCTACTTAAAGTAAGATTCTACTGGGTGGGCATGAGATCTGCCCTAGAGAAGTGGTGTCGAAACTGCGGGCCTTGCAATCTTAGAAGAAAAGACCAGCACCGCCAGAGAGCACCACTCCAGCCCATCCAAACTAAACGGCCCCTGGAGATCGTGGCCCTGGACCATGTAAAGTTGGCACCCAGCAGACAAGGCTACAACTACGCTCTCACTATGGTTGACCACTACTCCAGATTCCTGGTGGTAGTACCAGTCAAGGACTTGACAGGTCAAACTGCAGCCAAAGCTTTCCAGACACACTTCTGTCGACCACATGGCTATCCAGATCAAGTGCTCACTGACCAAGGACCAGCCTTTGAAGCTGAAGTGTTTAAGGAGTTTTGTAACCTATACGGCTGCCAGAAGATCCGTACTACGCCTTACCATCCTCAGACCAATGGCATGTGTGAGAAGATGAACCACATCATTCTCGATCTTCTGAAGACGCTCCCATTGGAGGAACGAAGTCAGTGGCCAGAAAAACTACCCGATCTAGTGGACATGTATAACAACATCCCTGTGAGTTCCACGAACTGCACACCGGCATACCTGATGAGGGCCAGACCAGGGAGATTGCCAGTAGATCTGGAAATGGGAGTTGAGACCCCTGAAGACCATCAACAAGGTGCTGATTGGGATTCCAACCGCCAAGCCCAATACAAGAAAGTACAAGAGTGTGTGGAGCGAAGCCTGACTCAGCAGCGTGAGAAACAAGAAAAGGCCTACAATCGAAAAGCACCTGCTGTTCCTTTGATGCCAGGAGATATAGTTCTCAAGGGAAAGAGAAGGCGTCATAAACTTGACAATCACTGGGAAGAAGAACCCTATACTGTGTTACCATCAACGCTTAGCAATGAAAAGACATGCCTTATCAGCAAAGATGGAGGAAAAACAACAGCTGTCGTTTCTAGAGATCGCCTAAAGAAATGTCCTGAACAACTAAGAATCCCTGAAGAAATTCCCAACCCTGTGCCAGTTCAAGAACCAAAAGAAAGGATGATCCATACTGCGCTTGGAGATTTTCCAGCAAGTTGGCCTCAATACAATGGAGCAGTTGTTATTCCAGTCATTACATTCACTCAATCTAGAGAAGTAGGAGACCTAGAAGCACCTGTTCAGAACCTAGAAGTGCCAAATGTAGCTGAAGCAGAAAACCACGCATTGGTATCAGTACCCAGTACACCCAGAATTCACATTGAGACACATACATCGGGTGGGAGGACACAACCTCAGACAGATGACAGTATAGTACTGCGTAGATCAACCCGCAGCAACTTTGGTCAGCTCCCATTACGCTATAGACAAAGTACAGTTTAGTTGAAAGTGACGGTATGAAGTGTAATGTTTAACCTGTTTATAGTTAAGCAACGTTTAAGCGAAATGTGCCCACAAGGACTATTGTGAGACTTCCTTAAAATGTTAGACCACTGGTTATGAACTGGCTTTAACCACAAACTTTGCATTGTAAAAAGTTGCCTTCTTGGTACCAACCACAGGGTCTGCCTGTTGAGGGGCATGGCTCTGCACCAACAAGGGGGCACGCCTGTTTATGGGGCCTGCCCTCCAACACTCGGAAGCGGGTACGCCTGTTTATGGGGCCTACCTTACACCACTCCCCTCAGGAGAGGAAGATTGGAGGAAAGGTCTGGGGAATGTGATGGCCCAGACCTGGTTACCAAAAGGACCGGTGACCTACCTCCTGGAGGTTTTTGGGTGGGTTTCGGACATGTGGGTGGTTGGTGGTGGAATGGTACCTGGCATGTTTAAATGTAAATAATTGCCCCTGTGTGGGAAAAGTTTGTAATTACCTTTTTTCTTTCTCTTGTCTTTGCAGCCCGAGGACGTGCTGATGATAACTAAGGGGGAATGTGGCGCCCCTGACCTGGTCAGGCACCACAGAGTATTGCACCCATGCGGGAGCAATGCTTCCAGGTAATCTCCAAAGGCCAGGATGAGGTGCACACACAAACATATAGTGATCAGGCCTCCCACATCACCAGAGGGGACCCTTGGGTAGCCAGAAGGAGTTAACTTTCAATTCCCAGCTAGGGGTGTGTTCAGGGGCTGGTTGCTAGGAAGCAGGGCAGAGAGAGGGAGGAAGTGAGGAGAGTCGAGAGGAAGAAGTGGAAGTGTATGGAGGGGGAGCAGAGAAGCTCCCGTGCAGACAGGTCCTGAGGAGTGCTGTAGCTGAAAGCGGAGGAGAACGGAGTACTGTGGGTCGGCCTGAAGAGCATCCAGAGAAAGAGGGGTGGCTGAGTACGGAGATCCCGGTATCCGAGCACACAAGGGGAACTAGGTCCCCAGTACAGGCAGCAGATCATCCAGAGCTGCTTAACCTACAGGTTGGGGGGGTACTTCATGCCCTCACCACGACTACACAGAGCTTGAGCCAAGCAGCACACCAGGCCCATAAGGGGACAGGGCCAGAAGCCATCCCACCAAGGCCACGCTGCCGGCAGACGAGCCAGAGAGAGGGGAGCAGGGTGGTAACAGCTTCCCTGGAGGGGTCCTACCACGCTTCAAGCAAAGGATCCTCCTAAAACAGAAAGAGTGCAAGGAAGGCGAGTGGACAGCTACCCTCAGAACGGCCTCCTGGAATTCCTGGTTCCACCTGGTTATCACAGTGTCGCCCGGGCATCTCACCGTGACCTCCAAACAGTGAGTAAACACGTTAAAAGACTTCTTGGACTGTGTTTGAGTCATTCTGCGACTTGTGGTACTACAAACTCACACCGGGCCCTGGGGCTTGCCTCACTCTCAGGAGGCTACTATATCCGACTGCACCCACCATCAGCCCCAGGCGTCCCCTAACCTGCAGTGGCGGTCCCCACTGACCGCAATACTGAGAGTGGCGTCACGATCAAAACTGAAGATTCCCTACCTGTGACCAGCACCAGCTACGTGGAGTCCCTGAAGGTATGCACCGATACAACACCTGTGGGGCTTCACACATGGAGGCCTGGGGAGGCTGGCTGCATTATTATACATGGAGGTCTGGGGAGGCTGGCTGCATTATTATACATGGAGGTCTGGGGAGGCTGGCTGCTATATTATACATGGAGGCCTGGGAGGCTGGCTGCTATATTATACATGGAGGCCTGGGGAGGCTGGCTGCTATATTATACATGGAGGCCTGGGAGGCTGGCTGCTATATTATACATGGAGGCCTGGAGAGGTTGGCTGCATTATTATATATGGAGGCCTGGTGAGGCTGCATAATAAACATGAAGGACACCTTATACATTGAATATAGAGGTGTAATATACATAGAGGTCTATGAGGCTGCATTATACTGGAGGTCTATAGGGCTGCATTAAAATGGAGGTGGGGGGGCTGTATAATACAAAATGAAGGGACACCTTATAAATGGAATATAGGGGTGAATTATACATGGAGGAGTATGGGGCTGCATAATACCATCTGAAGTTTTATGGGGTTGTGTTATAATACATATAGGACTATGGGGGCTACATTATAATATATGGAGGACTATGGCGGCTACCTTATACACGGACTATGGAAGTGCATTATAAAACATGGAGGACTATGTGGTGCAGTATAATATATGGAAAACTATGGGGTGAATTTTAATACATGGAGAACTATGGGAAATGCATTATAATTGAAGGGCTACTTTATACATGGAGGATTATGGGGGTGCATTATAATATATGGAGGGCTATGTATCTGCATTCTAATATATGAAGGGTTATGTGGGACCCTTTATACAATTATTTGGAAGGCTATGTGGGGGCTGTTATAGTATTTTGAGAACTTTATACAGGGGGGACAAAGATACAAGTATGGGATGGAAATGTTTTGTGCTGAGGGAAAAAGGCTCTTTCCCTCAGCAGCCAACTTTTCCATGCTCTGCTATACATCTCTCAGCACCCAGCTTTCCCATGTTCTGATATACATCTCTCAGCACCCAGCTTACTCATGCTCTGATATGGGAAAGCTGGGTGCTGAGGACAAGATAAATATCAGAACATAGGAAAGCTGGGTGCTGATAGAGGGATTTCAGGGTGCTGTGGGTGAGAGCCAAGTGTCAGCGTCATTATCCTGTACCCCGAGTGTCAGTGTTATTATCCCCTACCCCAAGTGTCTGTGTATGTGGAGGGGGGGCCCAGGTCTAAACTTTGAACCGGGGCCCATCCAACTCTAGTTACGCCACTGAGCGCTGACTATTATCTTCCAGTATTAGAAAGCATAAAATGGCTTATAAGGGAAGTAAAAATGACTCATCTTAGATTCACTACTGTTAATTGATAACATCTTGCTTGCGGTGCTGTAAGGGTTAAGCACTAGGGATGATCAAATACCTCAAATATTCATCTATTTTCCGAATAGGTCGCCGCTATTCGACTATTCGCGAATATTCTTTGCGCAATGTAAGTCAATGAGAAACCCGAATAACAACTATTCGGAACTATTCAGGCTTCCCATAGACTTACATTGCGCATCGAATATTCAAATAGCGGCGAGGTATTGGGAAAATATTCACGAAGCCGAATATTTGAGGTATTCGATCATCCCTATAGCACCCTTTCCTGCCTGGCTGCTTGCTGTAGCTGACAATCTCAGGTGTGGCTCTTTGGGATCACTTCCCTTCCCTATTTAAGTAATGTGGTCTGATCACCTGATGCCTGTGATAGAAACTGAATCCGTCATTTCTATGTGGTCCACTTTGGAAGGAGCCTGCTCTGGGAGAAGTCTGTGGTGTTGTGTGCAGCAGTGGTGTTTGCTGCACTGAAGCTGCCTGGAGTGTTTTTCCTTTGCATGTCTATTTCCGCTGTTTGTATCCTTCCCTTCTGTTTCTGTATTGTATAGGAGAGTCTAGTGACCTCGTCAGTCTACGCACTAGACAGGGTTAGTGGAGGGCTAGCTGAGGGCCTAAGGCAGGGGTCTCAAACACGCGGCCCGCGGGCCGCATGCGGCCCTTCAGGTGGCTTCTTGCGGCCCGCAGGCCCGTGGACCTGGTAAAGATGGCGACCGGTGCAGGGGCCGCAGCTGCCAGTTATTTATTTCAGCCTACAGTTTTGTCTTTGCCGCGCACAGTGAAGTTCTCACTGCAGAACGCAATAACAGCCGCCTGCCAATCAGAGGCAAGCACCTGCTGCATATGACCTCAGATGCTTGCCTGTGATTGGCCAGTGGCTGTTGTGCAGTGAGAACTGCTTTGCACGCGCCGGCCGAAAGTTCAGCGGTGACAGCAGCTGTGATCATTACCGGGTCCACGTGCCTGCGTGCTGCCGACAGCAGGTGAGAAGAATGTTTTTGTGTGTGTGGGGTTCTGTGTTGCTGGCTGAGGCTGCAGTGTGTGTGTGTGGGGTTCTGTGTTGCTGGCTGAGGGCTGCAGTGTGTGTGTGGGGTTCTGTGTTGCTGGCTGAGGCTGCAGTGTGTGTGTGGGGTTCTGTGTTGCTGGCTGAGGCTGCAGTGTGTGTGTGGGGTTCTGTGTTGCTGGCTGAGGCTGCAGTGTGTGTGTGTGGGGTTCTGTGTTGCTGGCTGAGGCTGCAGTGTGTTGTGTGGCATGCCGTGTGTGTGTGTGATTCTGTTGCTGGCTGAGGCTGCACAGAGTGTGTGTGTGTGTGTGTGTGTGTTAGCTGAGGCTGCACAGGGTGGGGGTGGTGGTGTGAGCTGATGAGGCTGCACAGGGTGGGGGGTGGTGGTGTGAAGCTGATGAGGCTGCACAGGGGTGGGGGGGTGGTGTGAGCTGATGAGGCTGCACAGGGTGGGGGGGGGTGTGAGCTGATGAGGCTGCACAGGGGTGGGGGGGGGTGTGAGCTGAATGAGGCTGCACAGGGTGGGGGGGGTGTGGTGTGTGTGTGTGTTTGTGAGCTGATGAGGCTGCACAGGGTGGGGGGGTGGTGTGTGTGTGTGTGTGAGCTGATGAGGCTGCACAGGGTGGGGGGGTGTGTGTGTGTGTGTGTGTGTGTGTGTGTGAGCTGATGAGGCTGCACAGGGTGGGTGTGTGTGTGTGTGTGTGAGCTGATGAGGCTGCACAGGGTGGGGGGTGGTGGTGTGAGCTGATGAGGCTGCACAGGGTGGGGGTGGTGGTGTGAGCTGATGAGGCTGCACAGGGTGGGGGGGGTGGTGTGAGCTGATGAGGCTGCACAGGGTGGGGGGGGGTGGTGTGAGCTGATGAGCTGCACAGGGTGGGGGGGTGGTTGTGAGCTGATGAGGCTGCACAGGGGTGGGGGGGGTGGTGTGTGTGTGTGTGAGCTGATGAGGCTGCACAGGGTGGGGGGGGTGTGTGTGTGAGCTGATGAGGCTGCACAGGGTGGGTGTGTGTGTGTGTGTGTGTGTGAGCTGATGAGGCTGCACAGGGTGGGGGTGTTTGTGTGTGTGTGTGTGAGCTGATGAGGCTGCACAGGGGTGGGTGTGTGTGAGCTGATGAGGCTGCACAGGGTGGGGTGTGTGTGTGTGTGTGTGTGAGCTGATGAGGCTGCACAGGGTGGGGGTGTGTGTGTGTGTGAGCTGATGAGGCTGCACAGGGTGGGGTGGTGTGTGTGAGCTGATGAGGCTGCACAGGGTGGGGGGGTGTGTGTGTGTGTGCTGATGAGGCTGCACAGGGTGGGGGGGGTGGTGTGAGCTGATGAGGCTGCACAGGGGTGGGGGGGTGGTGTGAGCTGATGAGGCTGCACAGGGTGGGGGGGGGGTGGTGTGAGCTGATGAGGCTGCACAGGGTGGGGGGGGGGGTGTGTGTGAGCTGATGAGGCTGCACAGGGTGGGGGGGGGTGGTGTGAGCTGATGAGGCTGCACAGGGTGGGGGGGGTGGGTGTGTGAGCTGATGAGGCTGCACAGGGTGGGGGGGGTGTGTGTGTGAGCTGATGAGGCTGCACAGGGTGGGTGTGTGTGTGTGTGTGTGTGTGTGAGCTGATGAGGCTGCACAGGGTGGGGGGGGGTGTGTGTGTGTGTGTGTGTGTGAGCTGAGGCTGCACAGGGGTGGGTGTGTGTGTGTGTGTGTGAGTGTGTGTGAGCTGAGGCTGCACAGGGTGGGGGTGTGTGTGTGTGTGTGTGTGTGTGTGTGTGTGTGAGCTGATGAGGCTGCACAGGGTGGGGTGTGTGTGTGTGTGTGTGTGTGTGTGTGAGCTGATGAGGCTGCACAGGGTGGGGGGGTGTGTGTGTGTGTGAGCTGATGAGGCTGCACAGGGTGGGGGGGTGTGTGTGTGTGTGAGCTGATGAGGCTGCACAGGGTGGGGGGGGTGTGTGTGTGTGTGAGCTGATGAGGCTGCACAGGGTGGGGGGTGTGTGTGTGTGTGTGCTGATGAGGCTGCACAGGGGTGGGGGGGGTGTTGTGTGTGTGTGAGCTGATGAGGCTGCACAGGGTGGGGGGTGTGTGTGTGTGTGAGCTGAGGCTGCACAGGGTGGGGGGGGGGGTGTGAGCTGAGGCTGCACAGGGTGGGGTGTGTGTGTGTGTGTGTGTGAGCTGAGGCTGCACAGGGTGGGGGGGTGTGTGTGTGTGTGTTGTGAGCTGAGGCTGCACAGGGTGGGTGTGTGTGTGTGTGTGTGTGAGCTGAGGCTGCACAGGGTGGGGGGGTGTGAGCTGAGGCTTGCACAGGGTGGGGTGTGTGTGTGTGTGTGTGAGCTGAGGCTGCACAGGGGTGGGGGGGTGGTGTGAGCTGATGAGGCTGCACAGGGTGGGGGGGGGGGGGTGTGAGCTGATGAGGCTGCACAGGGTGGGGTGGGGGTGGTGTGAGCTGATGAGGCTGCACAGGGTGGGGCGGGGGGTGGTGTGTTGTGTGTGTGTGTGAGCTGATGAGGCTGCACAGGGTGGGGGGGTGTGGTGTGTGTGTGTGAGCTGATGAGGCTGCACAGGGTGGGGGTGTGTGTGTGTGTGTGTGAGCTGATGAGGCTGCACAGGGTGGGGGGTGGTGGTGTGAGCTGATGAGGCTGCACAGGGTGGGGGGTGGTGGTGTGAGCTGATGAGGCTGCACAGGGTGGGGGGGTGGGTGGTGTGAGCTGATGAGGGCTGCACAGGGTGGGGGGGGGTGGTGTGAGCTGATGAGGCTGCACAGGGTGGGGGGGGGGGTGGTGTGAGCTGATGAGGCTGCACAGGGTGGGGGGGGGGGGGTGGTGTGTGTGAGCTGATGAGGCTGCACAGGGTGGGGGTGTGTGTGTGTGTGTGTGTGTGTGAGCTGATGAGGCTGCACAGGGTGGGGTGTGGTGTGTGTGTGTGTGTGTGTGTGTGTGTGTGTGTGTGTGTGAGCTGAGGCTGTGTGTAGCCCCTCCAGTGTTGTGTCGGTGCATTACCTTCAGGGACTCCACGCAGCTGGATCTTGTCACAGGTAGGGAAGATCTTCTATTTAGGATTGTCGTGACGCCACTCTCAGAATTGCGGTCAGTGGTGACCGCCACTGCAGGTTAAGGGATGCCTGGGGCTGATGGTGGGTGCAGTCAGTTGTAATAGCCTCCTGAGAGTGAGGCAAGCCCCAGGGCCCTGTGTAAGTGTGTGGAACCACAAGGCGCAGAATAACTCAACACAAGCAGAATGTCTTTCAGGGGTTTTACTCACTGTTGATGGCAGGGTGAGTAACCCGGGCGTAGCTGGGATGAACCAGGCTGGAACCAGGTATCCTTCAGGCTGACTGATGAGGGTGGCTACCGACTCGCCTTCCTTAGCCCTTCTGTGGTTTGTGGTAACCCCGACTTTTAGTCCCTATGGGGGTCACCCAGGGAAGTAACTGCTCCCCTCGTTTCGGCCCGTTTGCTTGTAGCCTGGACCAGATCACTCCAGCTGCTTGCCTCCTGTGAACTATGGGCCCTAACTGTGGCTACGTGGCTGCAGACTCTGTGGTGTTGTCTTGGGGTTTGAAATGCCCCCTCAAGCAGGTTTGGCAGAAGAAAGCTGGATCTATCTCCGCACTGGGACCTGCTACCCGTTTGGGCCTGGTAACTCCCTGACAGTCTCCTTACTTTCCACTCCGTTGCTCTCTCTTTAGCTGTGTGTGGATTTCGGGCAGCACTACCAGGTGACCGTTCTCCCCCGTCGGTAGTCACTGCGCGGACGCTGTTAGACTGCAACAGCTCCAGGGTCTGCTCCTCACGTCTGCTTTCCCTGAGCTGCACACTAAACTGACTCACTGTTCCCTCCTCTCCTGTTCTTGCCTACGTCACCTAGAAACCAGGCTCTCTACCACACCCCTTGAGTGGAGATGGAGGCTTCGCACCGGCTTCGCCCCCCTCCTGGGATCCCCAGGGGTCCTCCCAAAGGTACATGTGTGAGACCTGATCACTATGCGCCTGTGTAGTCACACCTCGGTCAGGCCTTCTGGATTACCTGTTTGTACTGTCCCCAGCATGGGTGCAGTACTCAGTGGTGCCTGACCAGGTCAGGGGCGCCACATTCCCCCTTAGTTATCACCAGCACGTCCTCGGGCTGCAAGACAACATTTTAAAATGCATAAAACATTAAAACATGGTAAAACATTTTAAAACCACCAGGTACCATACATCACCACCCTCCACCCACAAGTCCCGTTAACCCACCCTAAACCTCTCACGTTGGCCGCGCCTTCAGCCACTTCTGGCAGGATGTAGAGGCGGCTTTCATGGGGCTGGTGGTTTCAGTGGTATACCTGCCTGGTGGAGCCGCGCCTTCAGCCTCTTCTGGCAGGATGTAGAGGCGGCCTCCACAGTTGGTGCTGACCAGGTACCCTCTTTGTGGTGGAGAGCCAGGCCCCATAAACAGGCGTGCTCCCTGGTTGCAGGCGAGCCAGGCCCCTAAACAGGCTGGCTCTGGTGGTGGTACCTCTGGGGGTAACTATGTACACTGCGAGAGTTTGTGGCTATAGCCAGTTCATAGCCTTAAGGTTCATGGGTTTCTCACATTAGTTCATGTGGGCACATTTCTTGAACATTAACGTTGCAAAACTTCAAACTTTAACTTCTGTACTTTACTTGCTTTACACAGATTCCTTCGCACCAGGGCTTGGGCCTGTAGGGCTGTGGCACCTGTTGCTTTCTCCATCTCTGTCATCATCTGTAGTGGTCTCATCAATGGGTTCTTTGTCTTTTCTTTCTCTCTTCTTCTTTGTTTCCTGTAGGGATTTTCATGGAACATGGTGTAACATCTAGGGCATACCATCCTCTTCTCCTTGATGCTTGGTAAACTCCACTGAATCTCCCATCTGCAAGTTTCTTCCTGGATGTCCCTCTAGGCAAATGGGCTCTAACATCCTTCTGTTCACCAAAGATGCCTTCCTTCATGCCAGGTGCAACTATGAAACCATATCAAGATTTTAAACTAAATTCCTCTACAATTCCACGACCAAAGTTGGGCCTCTGACCTGGGATTTAGCTCTCCTTAAAGACCGTTTCTCTTCCAAGTCTCTGGCTGTTACTTCATCCTTCTTATCTGGAGATTGCTGTGCAGGTGGATCCCTTGTCCTGCTGCGGCGCCGTGTCCTGCGGGCTGGATTCTGCTGGGTTGCTACTTCACTGCTTGCAGACCTCCCAGGTGATGTATCTGGACAGATCTTCCTCAGCGGAGGGTGTCGGGCTCTCTTCATCCCAGCGGGAGTACGGCAGCATCTCTGGCTCTTGGACGGGTGCTGCATCCACTGCTGATGGCTCCGGGGTCAGCTTCTCAGCTTCCTGGCCTCCTCTCCCCCTTAGTTCTTCTGAGCACTCCTCTTGTGGCAGCGCTAGGGATGGATGTTCATCAGCAGGCCAGGGCGGGGGACTTTTTGGCGTGGATGTTGCAGGAGTCTTCCTGTGGGTGTGCGGAGGGAGCAGATATACCGGTCCACCATCTCCTGTGGGAACTGGGCCTCTAGGTCAGCCTTCAGCTTCCAGTATTCGGGGTCCTCTCCAGCAGGCACTTCCTAGCAGGGACTTCCTTGGACTGGGGAGCGGTGTCTGCTCTGGCCTTGCAGCCGGGGGTAAATGATTGTACAGTCTTGTCTTTGTGGGCCGTGCCCTGCATGGCGGCGGCCTGGTCTTGGCGGGCCGCGCCTGGCATGGCGGCGGCCTGGATCAGCGTCGCTGTTGCAGTCTCAATCAGGGTCGCAGCTGGAGTCTTAGCGGGCATCGCTACTGTGGCCGGGTTCTTGGCGGGCCGGGCAGGGCATCGCTGCGGCGGCCTGGATTGGCGTCGCAGCTGCGATGGGATCTGTGCAGGCTGGGCTGGGCGTCGCTGCAGCGATCTGGGCTTGGCGGGCCGCACCTGGCGTGGCTGCGGCCTGGTTCAGCACCTCACTTGCGGCGCGGACGAGCGTCGCTGCTGCGGTGGGGTCTTGGCGGGCCGGGCCTAGCATGGCGGCGGCCTGGGTCAGCGTCACACCTGCGGCGTGGAGGAGGGTCGCGGCTGTGGAGGGATCTTGGCGGGCCGGGCTGGGCGCTTCTGCGGCCTGGACTTGGCGGGCCGCGGCCGGGCGCTTCTGCGGCCTGGTTTCAGCGTCGCCGCGCCGGGCATCTCTCCTGGGACCCGCGGGCATGGACAGCAGGGGTCGGGGGCACTCGCTGCTGGCAGGGGCAACACCGGACTCACCCATCAGTAGCATCATCGGGGTCGGAGTCGTCGCCGCTCGGTCTGCACTCGTCGTGCGGTTCCCCTCTCATAGGCCTGAACCGCTGCAGCCATCTCCAGAAGCTCCGCACGTCCCTCTCTGATCTGTTGCACCGATTCTCGCCTCCAGCCGGTCACTGAACTGGGCAAGCTCCCCGGGCCCACCAGGCAGCGGAACCCGGCTCTGGGCTCCTATCTTCAGACGCCCATCTTCACCGCGTCGTCGCTGCTCTCCAGGTCTTCTCTCAGCAGCAGACTTCTGACTTCTTCTTGCAGCCGAAGTGCCAATTCCTTCACTTCCTGCAACTCCTCTCCCAACAGCAGGCTTATGGCTCCCTTTCTGTCCCGACGTCTCTGAACGCCTCCGCTCTCATCACTTGCGAGGTCAGGACTCTGCAGGGGATCTCTGGGTAGCCACACCTCTTCGTGGGCGGGTAACTTCTCCCAGCGCGGGCTGCTGTTGTTTTTTCAGCGCGCTTTTCATGGTGGCAATATGGCCGGCGCTTCCAATTTTCCAAGCGGACCGCCCAGGCACATGGTCACCTGTCTGAAACAGGTCTAGTCCTTATCCTGTTCGTGACGCCAGATGTGAAGCCCCCTCCAGTGTTGTGTCGGTGCATTACCTTCAGGGACTCCACGCAGCTGGATCTTGTCACAGGTAGGAGATCTTCTATTTAGGATTGTCGTGACGCCAACTCTCAGAATTGCGGTCAGTGGTGACCGCCACTGCAGGTTAAGTAACTCAACACAAGCAGAATGTCTTTCAGGGGTTTTACTCACTGTTGATGGCAGGGTGAGTAACCCGGGCGTAGCTGGGATGAACCAGGCTGGAACCAGGTATCCTTCAGGCTGACTGATGAGGGTGGCTACCGACTCGCCTTCCTTAGCCCTTCTGTGGTTTGTGGTAACCCCGACTTTTAGTCCCTATGGGGGTCACCCAGGGAAGTAACTGCTCCCCTCGTTTCGGCCCGTTTGCTTGTAGCCTGGACCAGATCACTCCAGCTGCTTGCCTCCTGTGAACTATGGGCCCTAACTGTGGCTACGTGGCTGCAGACTCTGTGGTGTTGTCTTGGGGGTTTGAAGTGCCCCCTCAAGCAGGTTTGGCAGAAGAAAGCTGGATCTATCTCCGCACTGGGACCTGCTACCCGTTTGGGCCTGGTAACTCCCTGACAGTCTCCTTACTTTCCACTCCGTTGCTCTCTCTTTAGCTGTGTGTGGATTTCGGGCAGCACTACCAGGTGACCGTTCTCCCCCGTCGGTAGTCACTGCGCGGACGCTGTTAGACTGCAACAGCTCCAGGGTCTGCTCCTCACGTCTGCTTTCCCTGAGCTGCACACTAAACTGACTCACTGTTCCCTCCTCTCCTGTTCTTGCCTACGTCACCTAGCAACCAGGCTCTCTACCACACCCCTTGAGTGGAGATGGAGGCTTCGCACCGGCTTCGCCCCCTCCTGGATCCCCAGGGGTCCTCCCAAAGGTATATGTGTGAGACCTGATCACTATGCGCCTGTGTAGTCACACCTCGGTCAGCCTTCTGGATTACCTGTTTGTACTGTCCCCAGCATGGGTGCAGTACTCAGTGGTGCCTGACCAGGTCAGGGGCGCCACAGCTGCACAGGGTGGGGGGGGGTGTGAGCTGAGGCTGCACAGGGTGGGGGTGTGTGTGTGTGTGTGTGTGAGCTGAGGCTGCACAGGGTGGGGGTGGTGGTGTGAGCTGATGAGGCTGCACAGGGTGGGGGTGGTGGTGTGAGCTGATGAGGCTGCACAGGGGGGGGGGGGGGTGTGAGCTGATGAGGCTGCACAGGGTGGGGGGGTGGTGTGAGCTGATGAGGCTGCACAGGGTGGGGGGGGGGGTGAGCTGATGAGGCTGCACAGGGTGGGGGGGGGTGGTGTGAGCTGATGAGGCTGCACAGGGTGGGGGTGGTGGTGTGAGCTGATGAGGCTGCACAGGGTGGGGGGGTGGTGTGAGCTGATGAGGCTGCACAGGGTGGGGGGGGTGGTGTGAGCTGATGAGGCTGCACAGGGTGGGGGGGGTGGTGTGAGCTGATGAGGCTGCACAGGGTGGGGGGGGGGTGTTAGCTGAGGCTGCACAGGGTGGGGGGGGGTGTGTGTGTGTGTGTGTGTGAGCTGAGGCTGCACAGGGTGGGGGGGGTGTTAGCTGAGGCTGCACAGGGTGAGGGTGTGTGTGTGTGTGTGTGTGTGTGTGTGAGCTGAGGCACATTGCTACAAGGGGACAAGGATGCCCACATTTTTACAGAATGGGAAACAAGATGGGGCACATTACTACAAGATGTTGGCCAAAATTACTATGCGGTGGTTATTGTAAAACTGTATCACTTATAAAAAGGGGAAAAAATGTAAAAAAAAAGTGTGTATGTATGTATGTATGTATGTATGTATGTATGTATATATATATATATATATATATATATATAATATATTACACACTACACATTTGTTATAATGGACAAATGAAAAATGTTCAAAAACAGTGATTCAAGGGTGTATAGAAAGAAAAAATGGTACCACTACCAATGTCACTTTGTCCTGAAAGGAATGCGGCCCCTCAAATTATTTTTTTCCTGTGTGCGGCCCATACACCCAGCCGAGTTTGAGACCCCTGGCCTAAGGTATCCGTTTCGGCGACAGATTGCAATAACCTGTATAGGGACAATAGGGACCTCAGGAATAAGCTTGAGGTGAGTTCAGGAGGTATCCCCTCACCCCTCTCCCTAGCGGCTGGGACCTCCATAGTATCGTGACTAGGGATAATCAAATACCTCAAATATTCGGCTTCGCTAATATCCGCTGAATAGGTCGCCGCTTTGCGAATATTCAATGTGCAATGTAAGTCTATGGGAAGCCCGAATAGTTCTGAATAGTTGTTATTTGGGTTTCCCATAGACTTACATTGCGCATCAAATAGTCGAATAGCGCCGACTTATTCGGCAAATATTTGCGAAGCCGAATATTTGAGGTATTCGATCATCCCTAATCATGACCCCTATGTTTCCTGTATGTTGTAACATCTTATGGGGGTTTACCTGGTACCCACGTGACAAATACATAGAAAAGAAATAAACCTGTGGATAACAAAACGTGTATTTACAATAATATTCTTGGAGAAATACTTAATTTTCTGGAACAATTTCAATGGTGCCAACATTTTTTGCCTTTACTGTATGTACATTCGATCTTTGTAAGGCATAGGTCACTAAGCCAAATATTTTATTCACTATAGGTAATAATAGGACTAATTTTACACAGGTCATGATGTGTCACTGGTTATAGTTTCACTTACTTTTATTTGCCCACATGGGTTTTGTCGTAATCTCCACTGAGTGACTCATTTATGGCTGACATGTAAGAGTGATAGGTCAAGTCGAAACGATATTTGCTATCTCCTTCTGGAGTCGACACATGTAACCTACAATTACATTTCACTTTATCAACATGAACTCCTGAAGAGTTTGCAAGTTATTGGAGCTGCAAGACCGGAATCAGGAACCAACAGCATTACTTGGCAAACTTTTTATGTTTTAAAAGATGGGAAAAAATAGTATATATATATATACAGTTAGACCAAAAGTTTGGACACACCTTCTCATTCAAAGAGTTTTCTTTATTTTCAGGACTCTGAAAATTGTAGGTTCACATTGAAGGCATCAAAACTATGAATTTAAAACATATGGAATGAAATACTTAAAAAAGTGTGAAACAACTGAAAATATGTCTTATATTCTAGGTTCTTTAAAGTAGCCACCTTTTGCTTTGATTACTGCTTTGCACACTCTTGGCATTCTCTTGATGAGCTTCAAGAGGTAGTCACCGGAAATGGTCTTCCAACAGTCTTGAAGGAGTTCCCAGAGATGCTTAGCACTCGTTGGCCCTTTTGCCTTCACTCTGTGGTCAAACTCACCACAAACCATCTCGCTTGGGTTCAGGTCTGGTGACTGTGGAGACCAGGTCATCTCCTTCTTAGTCAAATAGCCCTTACACAGCCTGGAGGTGTGTTTGGGGTCATTGTCCTGTTGAAAAATAAATGATGGTCCAACGAAACGCAAACTGGATGGAATAGCACGTCGCTGGAAGATGCTGTGGTAGGCATGCTGGTACTGTATGCCTTCAATTTTGAATAAATCCCCAACAATGTCACCAGCAAAGCACCCCCACACCATCACACCTCCTCCTCCATGCTTCACGGTGGGAACCAGCAATGTAGAGTCCATCCGTTCACCTTTTCTACAAAGACACGGTGGTTGGATCCAAAGATCTCAAATTTGGACTCCTCAGACCAAAGCACAGATTTCCACTGGTCTAATGTCCATTCCGTGTGTTCTTTAGCCCAAACAAGTCTCTCCTGCTTGTTGCCTGTCCTTAGCAGTGGTTTCCTAGCAGCTATTTTACTATGAAGGCCTGCTGCACAAAGTCTCCTCTTAACAGTTGTTCTAGAGATGAGAAGGTGTGTCCAAACTTTTGGTCTGTACTGTAAATAAAGTAAGAATGCATTTAAAATTAGAAGTTTTAATAGTTTATTTTTTCATTAATTAAGAAAGAGTGAATGAACAGAAGAGAAATCTAAATTAAATCAATATTTGGTGTGACTGCCCCTTACTTTTAAATCAGTTCATCTAGGTAAGACTTTCACACAATTCTTGTTGAAATTCGGCAGGAAGTTGTTCCAAACATCTTGGAGAATTAACCACAGATCTTCTGTGTATGAGGCCTGTGCAGATCCTTCTGTCTCTTTATGTAATCCCAAATAAAATGAATGATGTTGAGATCTGGGCTCTGTGGGGGCCGGATCATCACTTTACGACAGCCTTACGTTTTAAAACGGCGGCAGAAAAGGGTACTTGTTCTGATCCGCTTTTTTAAAATGGCACGAAGAAAAAAGTAAATAGCCCCCCCAGCATTGGAAAATCTCTGGGATTTCATCTACCGGGGTTAGCTGAGACCCTTGAGATCACGATTCCGGCTGTTTTTTTCCGGTCACATGATCACCAGGACACACCGCAAAACTGTGATGACGTGACAAAAAATGGCAGCGCTGGTAAAAAATGAATTATCTCCCACCTGGCATGATCGTCATGTCAGATGGGAAATAAATCTCCTCCCCTGGTCCCCTCCAGTCCCCAGGTGTTGCCATAATGCCCGCCCCGATCCCGAACTCCCTCTCGAATATCCAAAATGGCAGCATGCACACTAGCGCGCTGACCACATTCATCTTCTTTCTCTGATTTCTGTCGCATGTGTCATGACAGATGCGACATAAAACTCCTCCCCAGGTCCTGCCAAGTCACCCCTTATAACACCCTGGTGTTCACCGGTGTCCCCGATACCTTATGCAGCAGCGATCCCCACTATCCCTCCTCCTCCTTCTCTAAAGATGCTTCCCGCATGCGCACTGCGCAGAGCGGCTGTCAGCCAGCTTTTTGTGTTCTGTGATGCTGAGCTTACAGCACTCGCGTACTGTGGACCCGGGGAGAGTGGGTGCACCCACACTCTTCACATGGAGGGTCTGCACTTCCAGAAAATGGGGGATAAATTCACAGAGCGTACCCCAATATTCTGGAATGTTCAGAGTTGTTGTGAGACCTCCAAAATGGATTACAGCCAACCCAGATTTTTTTCCTTTTCAATAAACTGGAGAAAGAAGGAATGTGTTGAGGAATGCTTTTTCAAATAAAAAATGTTTTTGTTGTTTATTTTTTTTTGTTTTTATATTACTGACAGTTTGTGATGTCGGGTATCTGATAGACGCCATGACATCACCAACTGCTGGGCTTGATGTCAGGTGACCTTACACATCTGGTATCAACCCCATTTATTACCCCGTTTGCCACCGCACTAAGGTAACGAAATGAGCTGGGGCAAAGCTCCAGGATTGCCGCATCTAATGTATGCACCCCTTCTGGGGCAGCTGCGGCCTGCTATTTTTAGGCTGGAAAGGGTCCAATAACCATGGCTCTTCCAACCCTGAGAATACCAGACCACAGCTGTCTGCTTTACCTTAGCTGATAATCCAATTTGGGGGGGGGACTCCACTTTTTTTTTAATCATTCATTTATAAATATTTTTTAAAAAAAAACAGCCTGAGATGACCTCCTTTTTGGATTACCAGCCAAGATGAAGCTGCCAGCTGTGGTCTGCAGCCATCTGCTTCACCCTAGCTGGCTATCAAAAATTAGGGGGAGCCCACGTTGGGTTTTTTAATTACTTATTTATTGGCTAAATACAAGGCTAAGCACTCTTTAGTGTCACATGAAAGTCTCTAAAGGGTGCCAGCTTAGAATATGCAGGGGGGTGGGACATTATATATGTGTTTGACATCCATCCATCATCCTAGCTCTTTAGGCTGTGTGCCCACAATCAGGGTTTGCAGCGTTTTGGATGCAGTGTTTTCGCTGTGTCTACAACACTGCGTTGTGCAGTACAAGCGCAGAGGATGGATTTTTGGAAATCTCATGCCCATTGCGCTTCTTTTCTCCGCAGCGTAAACTCACATCCGGCGCAAAAAAAAAAATGAAGTATTGAAATATATAGTAGAAGTGATCGATTGATCATTAGTGCAAGTTCCCACTGGGGATTAAAAAAATAAAGTTTTAAAAATATTTAAAAAAAACCAAAAAACAAAAAAAAAACACCCCTTGAATACTACTACTACTACTACTACTACTACTACCACTAATAATAATAATAATAATAATAATAATAATAATGATCATATTTGGTATTGCCAAGTCTGTAAAGGTCCAATGTATGAAAATATAAAATTAATCAAATCATGTGGTAAACGCTGTAAAGAGGAAAAAGAAATTAGAACACTAGAACTGTGTATATATGGGAATATGAATTGAGGTTATTCAAAATTATGTAGTCCACAAATTAACAGCCCTCATACAACTATGATGATGGAAAAATATAAATGTTATAGCTCTGGCAACATTTGAAGGAAAAAAAGGAAGAGCAAAAATTAAAAATCGCCTGGTCATAAAGTGATTGCAGAAAAAGATCTTACTGCATACTGTTCTGCATTGATTTCAATTAAAACAAATCGTTTAGTAAGCTCCCCCTAGTGGTGACTGCAGACTGCTTTAATTTTATAATTTAAAGGAAACCTGTCATGTCCCCAAAAGCTATTAAACTGCAGGTAAATAGTGTTCTAAAGCTGCTCAACCACTGTACAGAAAGCGTGGCTTTGGGGAGAAAATAACTTTATTCCTCCCAGCAGCCTCCGGCTTTCAGTCATAGAGGCGTGGTCGGTGCAGCTTCAGTCACTGCTCAGTACACATTGAGAAGCGGCTGTTAAGCAGGCCCGAGCACTGACTGACAGTCATCTCAGCAAGTGGATCTATGAAGAGTCAGTTGTCAGACTAAGTACTGTGGTCTACATACAGCCACCAGTCATGTTTCTATGACTGAAAGCTGGCAGATCCTGGGAGTAATAAAGTTAATTTTTTTGCCAGTAGCCAGGTTTTCAGTACAGCGGTGTAGTCACCAGTGGGGGCATCCTCTCTCTCACCTGCCCAGCAGCTCTGTAGCTTGCGGTCCCAGCGTGGCATCCACGTGCCCCCGCTCACAGGCTCCGGCGGGTATGTCCTCCCTCTCACCTGCCCTGAAGCTCCACAGCCTCCTTCCTTGCTATGGGCTCTGCCATGGCCTCTTCAGGCTCTCAGGCAGTGTGTACTGTTTCCGTGAGTGCCCGTAGGGTGTGCATGTGACCACGCCCCCTTTCTTAAAGGGCCGGCATGCCATACCTGAAAGTGATTCAAAACAGAGGTCACCTGTTACCTTAAAGGTATTTAAGTCCACCTTCTCTGACAGGAGGCACCTGAGCAACAGTGCCTATAATGCGTTGATAGTTCTCAGATCCCTGTATGTTACTGTGTCTAGTCCTTGTACCAGTCTCGTGTATCTAACCTCTGTCTCATTCTAGAGCCTGCTCTCTACATCCTCTATGCCAACATGCCTGAGCCATCTCCGCTGTGCTGCCACATCTGAGCCCTCACCCCTGTGCCGACACGTCTGAGCCATCACCCCTGTGCCGCCACATCTGACCCTTCACCGCTGTGCTGCCACATATGTGTCATCACCTCTGTGTCGCCATCTCTGCGCTGCTGCAACTGTGTACTCCAATATCAGACATTAAGACACTGTACCCGTCCTTAAGAGACTATCCCTACTGGTCCCTGGCTACCATGCATTTAGGCCTTCCCTTGGCGTACCACACAGTACCTGTATAGGGGTTCCTTGCTGGATGCTAGCTGCCCCTCGGCGCCCGTAACAAGCAGCCACAAAGCTTTGGAACGCTATTAACCTGCAGATTAACCCCATCTCTGCAGCTTAATAGTGTCGGGGAGGGGGCGCTGCGCTTACCACGCTCGGGTCCGGCGCTGCTGCTGCTGTTGCTCGGTGGCTTGAGCGGTGGGCCGGTTCCTTGGACTCGAGCGGCGCTCCTCGCTCGTGAGTGAAAGGGGAATAGTTTTTGGGATTTGGGAAGTCGGTTCGTGACGCCACCCACGGTGTGTGGTGAGGTTGAGGACACCACCGCTGCTCTGGACGGGGATCCCGGGAGCGATGACAGGGAGCAGCCGAGATGTTTCTCTCCCCTCCGTGGGTAGGGGGATTGGGTGGTCCCGGGGCCCGGTGATGGTGACTGGGAAGTGGATGGCAGGGTTTGGTGAGGTGCAGGGTCGCGGGGCAGCGCGGTGCCAGGCGGCACAGTGGTACTCACTCAGCCAATAACATAGACGGAGTCTCTGGTAAAACAAATGGCTGGATGGACGGGTCCCCCAGCCAGCTGCGGTGGTCACTCCCGGTAGGTTGGCGGTGACTGCCTCTCCCTGCACCTGTGATGTGTTTTCGGCTCCGATGGTTTCCCACCGGTAACTTGCTCCCCAGCGGTGTATTTGCCAGAGGAGCCCTTTTTTTGCCCGCAGGCTCTGGCCCTGGGAACTCTAGCTGTGGCGGTAGCTGTATTTCCCTTCATGGTTGAGCGGTTGCCTTCAGTCGGGTCTTTGCTGCTGGGAAACCCCGTAGGTTCCCGTTGCTGACGGATTTGACCGGTTTAACGGCGACTCCAAGCTTGGTCGGGGTCCGTAGGCCCTGCCGAATGGTGCTGGCTTCTCTTTGCTCCCCGGTTCGGTACCGGCGGGCCACCGCCCATCCCCGGTCCTCATGGTTGTGCGTCAATCGGCCTCTCCTGCAGACGGTCACCACCGTCTGCCAACCTTGCTCTTAGGTGCCCGGGCCACGTACCCGGACACGGTCAGTCTGCTCTTTCTCCTCCACTACCACTTCTTGCTCCTTCACTTTCACTCTCCCTAACAGATCTCTCTTCCTTTCCCGCCTCCAGGACTGTGAACTCCTCGGTGGGTGGGGCCAACCGCCTGGCTCCACCCCACCTGGTGTGGACATCAGCCCCTGGAGGGAGGCAACAAGGATTTGTGTGTGTGACTGATGTTCCTAACCGGGGTGTGGGGTGTGTTGTTGCAGTACCTGTGACGTCCTGGCTTGTCCAGGGCGCCACAATAGCATTTGGGGACATGACAGGTTTCCTTTAAAAGATGTGAGTGAGAGTTGTGAGAAATTTTGGATGAGGTCAATATTTCACCAAGATTTCTGACTTCTTTCATGTCTAACAACCAGGGAGTAGCTCCATCAGATTTCTCATTTCTCTCTCACTGTGGAGAAGATTGGCTGTTATGTTAGGTTGTGTCGCGGGCGGAGGAGGGGACGCCGCGCTCTCCCACTGCTGCTCGGGTCCGGCTTCCGCGGCTGCTGCGGCCTGCTGCTGCTCGGTGGCTCGAGTGTTGGGCCGGATCCCGGGGACTCCTCGTCCGTGAGTGAAAGGGGGGTTTTTGGGTGTGGGGATTGAGTGTATTGTCCGTGACGCCACCCACAGTTGTGGTGATTTGTTAGCACCACCGCTGCTCGATATGGGAATCCCGGGAGTGATGATGTGGAGCAGCCAGTTGTTGTGTTGCCCCTCCGTGGGTAGGGGTTGGTGATCCCGGGGCTCAGGGGGGAGGTGGGAGATGCAGGGCCTGGTGGGCGCAGGGACGCGGGGGGGGCAGCGCTGTGCCTTGCAGCACTGTGGTACTCACTCAGCCTGAGACGATGACACAGTTCTTAGTAAAACACTCGGCTGGATGGACGGGTACCCACAGACGGCTGCAGTTGTTGTTTCTCCCCTGACCCAGTTTGGTGGTGTAAGTCCTTTCTTCCTTTCCGTGCACCCTTCTCCTGCACTCCGGCTTCCAGCTAGCTCCCCGACTCCGTACCGGGGGGCCACTGCCCAGCGCCGGCTACCTGCGGTTCCACCAGCTGTCTCCCCGGCTCCCTGCAGACGGACACTCACGTCTGCCGGACTCTCTGTACGAGGCCCTAGGCTCCAACCTAGGCCCCTGGCTCTGTCTGCCTCTCTGCAGACCTTCTCCCTTCTCTCCTCGGATTTGACTGGGCTTGTTTTCTGCCTCAGGCCAGCTCACACCAGGGTGGGCGTTCCCATCTCCTGACTCCACCCACCGGGTGTGTCAGTCTCAGCCCGAGGCAGAAAGCAGGTCACTTAGGGAATGTCTGCTGTGAACTGCTGGGGGTGGGGGTGTGTTGTTACCTGTGTCCCCTGGCTTGTCCAGGGCGACACATTTCCCATTAGCAAAATGCAGACCGTCCTCGGGCTGCCCGTCCATCACCGGTTTTATTTTTCTTTTAAACTGCAAAAGATCAAAACATCAAACACAAGCATTTTCAACCCTCCCAAAACGGGATGCACATTACTTTAACATTACAGTAACAGTCCAACACTTTTAATAATAACAGTGTAACGGTTCCTTCGGTCACCCACCCAAATAACCTAGCCTTGGTGCTGCCCCTAAAGCCCAGGCAGCACCCCTTGACCCCAGTCCAGGAACGGCTCCAGATTGGTCAACGGGACCGGTACTTCGCTGCCGTTGTGGCCGGGCGGACTGACGGAGCCGTCGTCATCTCCGTCGCGGCCGGGCGGACTGCCGGGGCCGGTGGCAGGGCGGTGACAAAGGTGAGGCCTGGGGACCCCAGGTCTGGGTCCTCCCCCACAGACGCTGCGGGCTCCGCTACCGGTAACAGGGGTAACGGGTCGGTGCATCACTGCGGCGGCCTCTTCTAGGAACCAAATGCTGGCATATTCCTGGCGTCCCTGCTTCCACAGCCGCGGTTCACATGCGGCCGGACTCCATCTCGTCCCCCTTAGCTTCTTTTTAGCACTTCCTTCTTCGGGGGGGCGGGGCTCCACTTTCGCGCCTTTCCTGCTCAGGGAAGACGCTTGAGCGGGAAATTTTCGCGCCAAAGATGGCGACTTCTGGAAATTTTCAGCCGGATACCTCCGGCGGTCACAAGGCGCACCTCTACCCAACGGCAGAGCGGTAAGATCCTGTTCGTGACGCCAAGTTGTCGCGGGTGGAGGAGGGGACGCCACGCTCTCCCACTGCTGCTCGGGTCCGGCTGCCGCGGCTGCTGCGGCCTGCTGCTGCTCGGTGGCTCGAGCGTTGGGCCGGATCCGGGGACTCTAGCGGCGCTCCTCGCCCGTGAGTGAAAGGGGGGTTTTTGGGTGTGGGGATTGAGTTTATTGTCCGTGACGCCACCCACGGTTGTGGTGATTTGTTAGCACCACCGCTGCTCGATATGGGAATCCCGGGAGTGATGATGTGGAGCAGCCAGTTGTTGTGTTGCCCCTCCGTGGGTAGGGGTTGGTGATCCCGGGGCTCAGGGGGGAGGTGGGAGATGCAGGGCCTGGTGGGTGCAGGGACGCGGGGGGGGCAGCGCTGTGCCTTGCGGCACTGTGGTACTCACTCAGCCTGAGACGATGACACAGTTCTTAGTAAAACACTCGGCTGGATGGACGGGTACCCACAGACGGCTGCAGTTGTTGTTTCTCCCCTGACCCAGTTTGGTGGTGTAAGTCCTTTCTTCCTTTCCGTGCACCCTTCTCCTGCACTCTGGCTTCCAGCTGGCTCCTCGACTCCGTACCGGGGGGCCACTGCCCAGCCCCGGCTACCTGCGGTTCCACCAGCTGTCTCCCCGGCTCCCTGCAGATGGACACTCACGTCTGCCGGACTCTCTGTACGAGGCCCTAGGCTCCAACCTAGGCCCCTGGCTCTGTCTGCCTCTCTGCAGACCTTCTCCCTTCTCTCCTCGGACTTGACTGGGCTTGTTTTCTGCCTCAGGCCAGCTCACACCAGGGTGGGCGTTCCCATCTCCTGACTCCGCCCACCTGGTGTGTCAGTCTCAGCCCGAGGCAGAAAGCAGGTCACTTAGGGGATGTCTGCTGTGAACTGCTGGGGGTGGGGGTGTGTGTTGTTACCTGTGTCCCCTGGCTTGTCCAGGGCGACACAGTTGCATGGAGGCCATTGGTTTTGTTGGCATCTGGTGACAGGCACTAGATCCTAACAGCCAGTCTACGTCTACGTCATGTGTAGTTAGAACCAGCAGGCACAGGGTTTTCTTTTTCTTGTATTTGTTGCTACAAGTCTAAAATGAAACTGGCTGAGGTCAGTTGCACCAAAACCTACTGTATGGGTTGCCTGTAATTTTTCTGTGTCGGCTGCAGAGCGCTCGTCAATCCACTACCTAATTTTTTTACAAGGGGGTTGCCTGGAATTTTAAAAAAAATATACTAGAAGCAAGAGATTAAAAGTGAACGAATCTCCCAAAATTAGTTTTGGTCAAGTTACTTGGATCAGCTGGTAGATTGTTTTTTGTCGAAATAAAATTCTGTCCAAATAGAAGGTGCTCTGATGTCTCTCCAAAACCCAAAATATAGTAAACAGAGGGAATGGCAGCAACTAAAAAAATATTTAAAAACTTATTACCTGTCCTAAGGCCCTTTAATCATGTCTTGTCATCTCAACTCTCCCCAGTCATCTGCCTCCCACTGCCTCATTATGCCAACAAATGTCAATGATGTGCATAATCCTAACTGGATGATCCAGATGACCACTTGGACCTTTACTTCCTAAGTGGCCATTGAGGGTTCCACATACCTCCTTAAGAATCCAGGGGAAGGTGCCTTTGCAATAAAGACCTTAGAAATAAAGTAAACCAAAAGTAATAATCTGCCAGGAGAATCACTAGAGACAGGCTGTAGTTCCAAGCAGGGTCCACTTTGGAAATATCACCACTGGGAAATGGAAGACTGCGGAAGCTTTAAATAGTGACACCCACCGAGTGATAGGGCAGACGGAATTACAGCATTGGAAACACTTGTTGGCAGAAAGACAATGAACATAGAGACAAAGTATTCAGAATCGCGACATCAACCAAGCCCTAACTATGCCTGAGTGGAGAGGGAAATGGACCACAGTACTGGAGGCTGCAGGATCAAATCCGAGGCATGACCCATAACTACAAGATGCCTAATCAGCAGTTAAAAATCGGAAGGAGAATGTCAAGGACCAGGTGAAGAGTTGTGGTGGAAGGACAAGGAAGGGGCAGACCTAGGATAGATGAGTAAACCCTTTGTTATTCTTTCAACCCTATTTAATCCTCTAAAGATTAGAGCAAAATGGCAACATAATGGAACCCCCAAAAATGTAGATTCAGACAAATGTGAATTTTGAGGAGATTCGTAATGAATTCAATTAGTTACAATTCGATAAGCTAATCTCTAAAGGAGATATAGTAAAATAGAATATTCAGCGCTGTTCTAAAACTGCCACTTCCTACCGGTCAATGTTTACTTTTCTGCAGCGATTACATGACCACTGCAGACAATCACATACCTCTAGTGCTCTTGAAGTGGTTGGCATTCCAACTGTTTTCCTATTCATTAGAATAAGACAAAGCAGAAATTCCAAGAATCAGTGCTACAAAATGTAACAATGAAGAGTCTGACGCGTTTTGGCCCCTTCAAATAGGTGATCGGCAGAGAAGCCAAAGGTCAGATCCCCCTCAATCTAGGCCATCAATTTAACCATAAAATAACTGGATAACTTCTTTAGATATGTAAAAATATTCTCCTATTTTCTGGCACATTCCCTTTACAGTTCTCAATGGAAGGTCAAAAGATATATAAATAGCCGATAATAGGTTGCAACACAAGGCAGCACAGATGTCTGTATGCTGAGGTCTGCACTCCATATCTACGGGATATAAATAGATCACAGGAGACACTATCATCAACATAACAGGAAAGACTAAAGTACTTTAATTAGTCTATCCTGGGAGGGTAGACATGTTTGAGCGAGATACATGAATGAATCATAGACGTAGTAGTGTTTCTACAAAGTCTGCTCAATGTTTTAGCAAAGTTCCATCAGTACTTACAGTAAAAGAGACTTATACAGGATTCTTAGACATTAGTCATTTTATAGAGATAATCCCATTTTAGAACACTAACGCTATGATCGGTGGGAATGCGATCTTCAGAAAGGGCAGGTGGACAAGCGCGCCATTGTGCCGGAAAAAAACATGACAGTCATCACATGTCCTGCTCATAGAGCGAATGCTGTTTGCTCATTCATTGTGTAATTGCAGGCCTGTTTTATTGGCCTGATGGTCAGAATCTAGGGTACCTACAAAACACTTATCCCCAAATTATTGCTTCATCTAAAGGAACATTACTTAGATAATTACAGACAAATCTTCTGATTAAAGAAATGTCATTCCTCCATCATCTTAATCTATTTGAATTTTTTTGTCGACCTGAATGTTTTTATAAGAAAATGTACAGTGAAAAACACTTTAAGGCCTTATGGCCATGTGGCACCCCTGAGGCTTCAGTCGCCACAGGGTACTGCATCTCACTTAAGATGTTGTACTCATCCCAGCTAAGGAGAGGTTAATCGCTGGTGTTTCTCACATCCACACACAAAACACAGTTAGGTGCTTTCCCACTGGGGGGATGGCCTGGGGTAGATAGGGGGTGGCCATTACGAAGCATGGGACTTTCCTGGGCACTGGGACAACAACCTGGGGGGCAGGCACTTGGGGAAAAGGGAAGGATCATCCTCACACTTGGGGTGAGAGACACAGTCAAGCCCGGCACAGCTTGGGGTGAGAGACACAGTCAGGACCTCGGTCAAACCTTCTTTTACCTCACACTTCTGGGAGCACCATAGGACCCGCAGCTTGGAGCAGACAGCTCATCCCGGGTTCTCTACAGCTACATGAGATTCCAGGGTCTGTGGGGAGTGCAGGAAACACCCGCAGCCAGTTCTAAATTCCACATACACCGGCATTGGAGGGACCCCGACCAGAAAGTATTCACAGTGGGAACACCGTCGGTGACCCCAAATTGCTCTGGCCCATCAAGGCGGTAACCGTCATCTCTCGGGTAAACCAGGACTGGGAGTAAAGAAAACCCTGAACCCACAGAGACTGTGTCCGCCTGTCCTTGCCGGTACCAACGCCCCGCGCTTCGGCGCCCACCATTACTACTCCCCTCATCATCCTCCCCGGGGTCTGCTCCACCTGTGGGGAGCAGAAACATCTTAGCTGCTATAATATCAGCCCCAGAGGACGGAGACAGCAGTGATGGCTATTTCCCTGCCCGCGTACCGCAGGTGGCGTCACGTTACCAAACCTCCATCATCATTATCCCCCCACCTTCTTTATTGTATACCTCGGGGCCACAAAGCCAGGTAGGGCCACCCGTGACATCCCCAGACCCGACATCACCAGGCCCAGCGATGAGTAAAGTTAACCCCTTGCCCCATGGGTGCTACACCCACAGGGCATTTTTTTGCGTTTGTTTCTAGCGTTTCTCCTTGCTTTTTTTTAATCAATAAAAACAAGGAAAATCATCCCAGCAAAGTCTATGAGAATCCTGACTTGCTGTGCACACATTGCTTCTTTTTTCCTTGCTTTTTTTGTTGATGAAAAAAGAAGCAGCATGTCAATTGTTTTAGCGTTTTTTTCCTGTTTTTTTTCCTATTGACTTCAATGAAGTCAGTGAAAAATGCAGGAAAAAATGCATGGGTAATGCCCAGATTGCTTTCATTTGTGCTTTTTTATGTGCTTTTTGACGTCAATGGAGTTCCCTGCAATAGAGATGAGCGAACCTGATCGGCAAAAATCGGAAAAAACAGTGACTATTTCAGTATGGTTAAGGTATAGTTTGAAATTCTGTAATATCATGCATTGAAAGAAGATTGAAGAAGGCGGTGAAATATTAAATGATCAGCCCTACCTCCAAACAAAATCATATTTAAAATCAGAAATCTCTTGGTTTTATTTTAATCCACAATTGTTTTAAATTTAATGGGAATTTATATTTGCAAATAAAAGGGACTGCCATGGGGTCAAAATCAATGCCATGTTTTGTAAAATTATACACTGGGGTGGGGTGGGGAGTCTAATTTTATTTCTAAAAGTCGATATTTATATATTATACCATTTTATAAGAGGTTTCTTAATTATTCAATTGATAATTTAATTTTTATCTGGACTGGAGACAAACTAGTTTTTGTATTGAGATTTTTTAATAATTTTTGCTATCTCAGTTTTAAAGCTCAATTTAGTTAAACCTAAATGGCATTTTTAGATACAAAACTAAGGAATGGAATGAAAGTAAAAACATATAGGAGATATTTTTCAAACCTTTAGATGCAAATATAATTATAATAGTTGCCACCATAAGATGTGGAGGAACAAGGAATGAAGAGAAATCCCCTACATCTAGTGTTATACTCGCCCTCCAGCTTCTCCATCTGTTATTACCGCCGCTCAGGTCGGTCTCCAGTGATTTGTGACCTGCCAGTGTTTCATGGAGCCCGCTGGAGGTCACTCTTCAATACAAGTCTCTGAGAGCCTCATTCTGGCTCTCATAGACTTTATTGAGAACTTGTGACATAATTTCTGACTTCAATTTGGTCAGAAGTTATGATCACTAGATGGCGACGCAAGAATGTAGTAACGTCGAAATATAATAATAATAATAAATCTTTATTTCTATAGCCCCAACATATTCCGCAGCGCTTTACAATTCAGGAGGTTCATATACAAACAAATAACAGTTATAGAAAATACAATAATTAGAGTATGGAAAAAAAAAAGAGACAACACTGTGAAATAGGTTGAAAATCGATAGATGGTAAGGATAAGAACGGGGGAAAGCGGACTTATTGTAGGTTTAAAGCAACACTCCAAAAGTGAAAGATAAAGAAAGCACAGTTTGTGGAATAATTACTTATAGGGGGGAGCATTGTGTGTGGAGCTATTATTTTCAGGAGGCAGAGAGTATGGCAGCATTATTTTTAGGGAGCACAGGGAATTGAATTATGAAAATAGTGTCTTTATATAGAGGGTGAGAATTTGATAGAATAGAAAAGTGAAGGGCTGAAGATGTCTGGGTGGAAAACATAAGTGATAGAATTCATTAAGGTCTGGATCAGATGGAGAACAAAAGAAAGGACAATGACTCCAATCAGAGAGAAAGCAGCTGTGTATCCTGTCTAGGGAGTACTGGATTCACTTGTATGGCAACCCCTGCAGTATTTTAGTCTCTACAATTGTGACTTTTTATTATTAGAGTATAAATAATTCTCTACAGAATGACACCACAAAAAATAGGGGATCCTTGTATGCCAGCACATTTTAGAGATAGGCCATCCCATCTAATGGTGGAAAAACCTTCTTCTGCATCTGACAGACAATCTAATGTTTGTGATGGCTGCCAGATCTTGAAACAGTGTTTCCCATCAGTGGGTTAATATAGGTCACATCTATCTAGGTCTATAGATTGCTCTTAGAAAATCAAACATCAAAACTGTCTGGGCAGCTGCTTATCTTCCACTTCTTCAACAATAAAGCAGATCTGACAAAGGATAATCAAACATTTTTCAAGGACTCTGTCAGCAATGTTTTTGGTATGTAATCTGAGAGCAGCCTGATGTAGGGGATTAGACCCTAATTCCAGCGATGTGTCTCTTACTAGGCTACATGTTGCAGTTTCACTAAAATCAGTGTTTTATCAACAGGAAATTGTCACTGCAGGACTAGGTGTCTTGTGCTTTGTGGTCCTGTTGTTCTGCCTAACTCCACCCACATCACTGATTAGTAGATTTCTGTCAATATACAGTGTACATAAAAAGCTGCCAATCAGTGTTGTGGGCGGGGTTATACAGAGTTCAGTATCTGAGCACTGGTAGATCTATAGCAGATAAAACAATCATTGTATCAAAATGATAGCAATCAGCGCAGTAAGTGACACATCACTGGAATCAGGGTCTCTGTCCCTACATTATGCTGCTCTCAGATGGGGGAGCAAAAACTGGTGACAGATTCCCTTTAAGAGTTCATGATATCAGTAAGAAGACTGCAGTGCATTTTGTCCTTTTCAGATTATGACTGGTCATTTCCTTAAATCTGCAGTAATGTCTCAAGCACAGGTTACCTGAGGACACGCAGTCTCATTATCTATTTATCCCCATTCGCTCTGTTGGATGTGTCAATGCCTTTGTGCATCTAATCATTGCGTTCTGCATCCATTGTCAATCCTGTTTCACAATCCAGTACACTTTATAGGCACAACTATTTAACTCTTTATGAAACATACTGTACTAACTATTTAAAAATAAGATAGATACATTTACGAATAACTCTGGGGAGTTTTATTAAATGAAGGCAATTTATATCATTTTTTATAAGTGAAAAAAACTCATTTTCAGGCTTAGAATTTTTTTGTAAAAGAAATGGAAGTCCTTTGTAACAGCAAATGTCTCTATTGTTGGCAGTGGGGGGATTCACTTATGGTAGGAGTAGACAGGGTCACGGGAAACAGTCTTTTAAACCAAATTCAGCAGTTTATTTAACATATGGCAAAAGCTGCAAAAAAAACCCCAAACAATATGAACAAGCTTTTCCTGGCTTAAAGAAACACGTAGCCACATAATGGGGGCTTCCAGTCCATTAACAGTCTCTGCTGGAGGTATGGCCACCTCCACACACTGACTCCTGCCAGTGCACACCTGTAGCCGAGGTTTCTTCCTGCAGCCGAGGTTTCTTCCTGTAGCCGAGGTTTCTTCCTGCAGCCGAGGTTTCTTCCTGCAGCCGAGGTTTCTTCCTGCAGCCGAGGTTTCTTCCTGCAGCCGAGGTTTCTTCCTGCAGCCGAGGTTTCTTCCTGCAGCCGAGGTTTCTTCCTGCAGCCGAGGTTTCTTCCTGTAGCCGAGGTTTCTTCCTGCAGCCGAGGTTTCTTCTTGCAGCCTCCTGCACCCTCCAGCCAGGCTGAAGTTTCCTTCCAGTCTAAATCCCAAACTGACCTCTATCGCACTATCCTCATGTGCTGCACATTCTCTGCCCGAGGTCCTTCCCGCAGCCCCAGCACCCTCCAGCCGGGCTAAAGTCTCATTCCAGTCATCACCCAGACTTTGGCGTAGTGTTGGGGCTCTATTGCATTGATCAATTCAGTAGCTAAATTTCTCTTGAATCATATGTTCATGGCAGTAATGCAGATTCCATTTTTCACATATTCACTCTTGCATATAGCTATTGGATTTTTCAAGTCAGTATTCACACAGCAGTTTCTGCTATTTCATGTATTCCCCTTCCATAGTCACTGGTGTGCATACCTTATCTCCATATAGTGATGTTTTTTTAGGTTTTTGCACCCAGTTCAGACTTAGAATGGTGTTCCAAACGTTATTCCTTATTTGTTAGTAGTTTTTCGTTTGTGAACCCTCCCCAACCTCACCTATTGCCAATCCATATCATACGCATATATAGCCTGGGTCTCAGCTTCCCATACACGGTAAGTTTTTTAACTGCATGAGAGGACACACACAAGCTAGGGACCCCAACGTAGAGAAATACTTTGGCGTAGTGTTGGGGCTCTATTGCATTGATCAATTCAGTAGCTAAATTTCTCTTGATTCATATGTTCATGGCAGTAATGCAGATTCCATTCTTCACATTTTCACTCTTACATATAGCTATTGGATTTTTCATGTCAGTATTCACACAGCAGTTTCTGCTATTTCATGTATTCCCCTTACATAGTCACTGGTGTGCATACCTTATCTCCATATAACTCACCCAGACTGAGACCTCCAGTGTACTATCACCATGTGCCAAACACCATATCCTTTTCTGCAAAACAGAAGACTCCATTATACTCTATCATTATACAGTATGTGACCTGACCTGTGACACACAGATGGGCGGGGGGTACGTAGGTGGCCAGTCCCGCTCATCTCTCCAGCCACCTGTGAGCCTCCCCTGTGAATACTACAAGTGCTAGCATTCCCGAGGCTCACACCACTCACGTGATACATACCTCCCATTAACAAGATCACCGGTCACCTTCTTACAGCAGGTAGTCTTTAATAGGGATGGGCGAACCCGAACTGTAAAGTTCGGTGTCCGTACCAAACATGTGGTGTTCGTGCACACGACCCCAAACACGACCTTTCTCGGACATTCATGTTACAGTTCGAGTCCAGGAAAACGGTTAAAAAAAAGCACGTTATTAAAAAATCATTATGATCATACTTACAGGTCCCGCGACGTCCTGCAGACTGTCTCCCAACGCTTCTACTAATGCGTCCCTCCGATCATTGCTGTTACCCCCGGTAAGCACCTCTGGCTAAAAGGACCTGCTGCGACCGTGACGTCATACCCATGTGACCAGTCACGTGTGAATGTTGTATTACCTCATTGGCTACAGACTGGTCAAGTGAGTATGACATCATCACAGGTCCTGCAGCTCCGTGATGTGAGTGTCAACGCATCACGGCGCACAATCTCCCGACGGCAGCGGGTCAGCTGCATGTATTCCCACAGCTGAGGCGCTGCTGTCGGGAGAGTGAGGGGATTCACTGCGAGACTGCGCGAGTCATCCCCTCACTGTCAGCCTGCTGCATCGCTCTGTTCAGAACGATGTAGCAGACCTGACATGGTTCTCTGTGCTTCTCACTATGTATAGAAACTGTCTGTGCACAACATGAAGCAGAGTTGACTTTGCGCTTTGCTTTCACTGTGTATAGACTGTGCACAGTGATGAAGCTGACATGGCCGTCCCTGTGGATTACATCGGACTAAGGATTTTTTTATAAAAAAGATGGAGTCTCTATATGTTTTTTGTTTTATTTCTAATAAAAAAATGTTTGCGTTGTGTTTTTTTTACTGTATCCTAGAAATTCATGGTGGCCATGTCTAATTTGGCGTGACACCATGAATTTCGGGCTTAGTATCATCTCGAATAGAAATCTGGTATTATCCCCTTTATTACTCAGCGAGCCACTGCCATCACGGTCGCTGGTCAAGCCAGGTAAAGCGCCTGGAAATGGTGCTAAGAATCAATGCGCCATTTCAGGGGTGGCTGCGGGTTCCAGAGAATCCCAGCCCCCAGCTGCCTGGCTTTACCTGACTGGCAATCAAAATACAGCGGGAGCCCACACATTTTTTTATATTTATTTTTTTAAATAAAAAAAAATTAATGGGCTGCCCTGTATTTTAATTGCCAGCCAAGGTAACGCCAGGCAGATGGGGGTGGCAGCCCATAGCCGTCCGCTTTATCTGCGCTGAGAATCAAAAATACCGCGGAGCGCTACGTCATTTTTTTTTAACGATTTATTTTTACAGTACTGTGATGTCAGGCAATCAAAATACAGGGAAGCCCATTTTTTTAAGTTATTTAAATAAATAAATAAAAAAAATATGTGGGCTCCTGCTGCATTTTTTGCATTGCTAGCTAAGGGTAATCCAAGCAGCTACTGGCTGCTAACCCCAACTGCTTGGTGTTACCTTCACTGGCAATGGAAAATCCAGGGAAGCATTTTTTTTTAAAGTTTGTTGCCAAAAAACTAAAAAAAAAAATGACGTGGGCTTTGCCATATTTTTGTATGCTAGCCAGGTACAGCAGGCAGGTACGAGCTGCCCCCAACCCCCAGCTGCCTATTTGTACCTGTCTGGGAACTAAAAATATAGGGAAGCCCTTTTTCTAATTATTTCATGAAATAATTAAAAAAAAAAACGACATGGGCTTCACCCCATTTTTGTGTCCAACCAGGTACAACTAGGCAGCTGAGGATTGGAATCTGCAGAACAGGTTGGTCCAAGCTTTTTGGGTCCCTCTGCTGCGAATTGCAGTCAGCAGCCGCCCCAGAAAATGTTGCTTTCATAGAAATAAGGGGAAATAAGGGGTTAATACTAGCTTTGTTTTACTAGCTAGTATTAAGCCAGAGCTTCTTAATGTCAAGCAAGTTTGACCCGGCCATTAAGAATCTCCAATAAAGGGTTAAAAAAAGACACCACACGGAGAAAAAATACTTTATTAGAAATAAATACACAGACACACTTAGAGACTCCAAGTTTATTACTCCCTCTCACCCCTCCACGATCCTGGTCTTCTGTCTTCTTTCTCCTTCAACCCATGCAGCTCTGCTACATCAGACAGCACTGCATAGGAGGAAGATGCTGCTGCTCCTTGTGCAGTCTAATCACTCAATGAGTGAGCAGAGACTGCGGGTTGGTAAGCGGTGACGTCACCGCTGCCACCGTTGCAATAGTAACCTGACAGGTGAGTTACTATAGCAACGGTGATCTCCGATCACCTGATTCCCAGCGCCGCTATTCACCGGCTGCGGCAGCCAGTCCCTGCATGTGGAGAAAAACAATAGAGATAAAAGAATCGGGTTTGATGCTGCGCTAAAAACCACAATATCACAAAGTTGTAAAAAATTCCTTTTCTTTATTTCCAAAGGTAAAGAAAAGGAATTTTTTACAACTTTGTGATATTGTGGTTTTTAGCGCAGCATCAAACCTGATTCTTTTATCTCTATTGTTTTTCTCCACGGCTATATCGGGGCTGCAGCTTACCGCATTCTTTGCATTCAATTGTTTCGGCTTTCCCAGGAGTTGTGCCTGTCACAACCATAGCAGGTGAGTACCTGTCCTGTTGTTATATCTCCATTTATCGTCGGATAAGACCCTATGTGCGCTTTTTTCCACAGTTTTCTCTGAAGTCCCTGCATGTGGGCTGACTCTGTAAAGAGTGCCGACATGCAGGGATGGGGAGCCGACCATGTGACCGAGCATCTCGCTGGTACACAGTGCTCGCCAAGTATACCGAGTACTGAGATGCTTGGGCAAGCACCGCGTACCGGCGAGATGCACTGACAGCACTTACAGGACCTAGCATGACTTCATAGCCATGTGACCAGTCTGTAAGCAACGAGGTAATACAACGTGACTGGTCACATGGGTATGACGTCACGGAAGGTCCTATCATCAGTGCTGGTTACCGGGAGGGCACAGCGATGATTGGAGAAGCGGTGGGAGACTGCAGGACGCGTCGCCGAAACGGTAAGTATAATGGCAATGTTTATTATTAACTATATTCTTTATTTTACAGCCCCCCGCCCCATCACATAACTGTAAAGTTTAAGTTCGGTGTTCGGACGCAAATTCGTGTTATATCAGAACGCGAACTTTACAATACATGCGGGCGAGTCTCCCGAACACCGAACATTGGGGGGTTCGCCCATCCCTAGTCTTTAAATATAGTTTTTTTTATATGGCCTTTTGGTAACCTACTAATCCTACTCATAGGCCCTAATGGATATTTGGCCCTTATTTGTTACCTATTTTTCCAAATATGTCTAATAGAAAAGAAAAAAACACCTATTGAGGTTAGGTACCCCACTAGATCACCTTTTTTTCTTATGTGTGCGGGTTTGTTCTTTTTTGAAGACCACCTTCTTACAATAATTTACCACTGATTAATGTTCTTACTGAAAAAGATTGCATTATTGCCAAAGATCAGATTAAATTGACAAAATTGAATAGATGTGGTGACATCATTGAATAGATGTGGTGGTGACATCATTGAATAGATGTGGTGACATCATTGAATAGATGTGGTGACATCATTGAATAGATGTGGTGACATCATTGAATAGATACGGTGACATCACCATCAGAGCCCAAAGTGCTAAAGCTTTCACAGTTTTCTTACAATGCTTTTGACGCAAACCTGTCCTTTTACACAAAACTAGTAGAAAGGCATTCTCTTGCTATCCTCGTACCCCACAATCAAGATAAAACTTATTTTGATGCTCTTAATAGTCTTTCTAATATGCCTTGGAACTTCCCTGATTCTCGTGCCTTGTAACTTGTCATCTTTTTTAACTTTATTAGCCCATTTAGTCAGCATTCTGTCAGCACTAAAGGTGCAAGAACTTGTTTTTCCTCACTTTCCAGAATGCATTACCCATGCCAGTCTACCAGTCGTTTGCTTGCTTTGATCTAAAAGGGGCTAATCTGGTATGCCTGTGTGAGCAAAATACACTATTTCTCTGCCTTTTGAACTCCAAATTAATAAGATTCTTTTACGAGCACTTGGGAAATTAATACAGCACTCACTGCTTAATATGGTGTACTAGAAGAATTCTCCTTTATTAGTACATGTGACTAGGTTATATAGCGTCACAGACAAAAAACAAGGTCCCTCTAAGCCAGACCTGGGCAAGGGGGGGCCCGCGGGCCGGATTCGGCCCGCCTACTGTCTGTGACCGGCCCGCCCGTCTTGCTGAGAGTTGGAGGCGTGACCTGATCTATGCCTCAGCCTCGCTCTCACTGCCGGGAGCTATGTATCCCGCAGTGCAGTGATAAGCAGCTGCCACGCCCCCACTCTGCCAGTTACGCCCCCCCTCTTGCTGCCGGTCATGCCCCCTCTGGATGCTGATCACACTCTCTGGATGCCTTCTACGGCATCTATGCTGCTAGCCACCTTTTGCTGTCGTCCACGCCCCCTCAATGCTGGACACACACACTCCTCGGATGCCTCCCTTGTCCCCTCCTCCTGCTCTGTCGATGCTGGCCACGCCCCCTTTGCCTGCCCCTTATACCCTGGGATCCTCACGTGACCGGCTCATCTGCACAGTGGCCACTTCAAAAACGTCTGTTCTGCAAACTGCGGTAAGTGCACCAGTAGAAGCAGGAGAGTGCAGAGTGCCTGCAGGAGGGGGGAGCAGGGGAGCAGCACTTGTGTCTTCTCAGGTCCCCCTGTGCCTGCAATAGAAGAAGCAGACACAAAGGGGATTCAGAAGGCTGCTAGAGGAGCCCTCAGGCTCTGCTGCTGCAGTGCTACCAGCCTGTGCCCTCACTATGTATGCCCCACTGGCCACCAATGTCAGTATGCATGCCCCACTAGCCACCACTGTCAGTATGCATCCCCCACTGTCAGTATGTATGCTCTACTGGCCACCACTGTCAGTATGCATGCCCCACTGGCCACCACTATCAGTATGCATGCACCACTGGCCACCACTGTCAGTATGCATGCCCCACTGGCCACCACTGTCAGTATGCATGCCCCACTGGCCACCACTGTCAGTATGCATGCCCCACTAGCCACCACTGTCAGTATGCATGCCCCACTGTCCATCACTGTCAGTATGCATGCCCCACTGGCCACCACTGTCAGTATTCATGCCCCACTGGCCACCAATGTCAGTATGTGTTGCGGGCGGAGGAGGGAACGCTGCGCTCTCCCACTGCTCGGGTCCGGCTGCCGCTGCTCTGTGGCTGCTGCTGTTCAGTGGCTCGAGCGATGGGCCGGATCCCGGGGACTCGAGCGACGCTTCTCGCCCGTGAGTGAAAAGGGGTGGTTTGGTATTTGGGATATTGTCCGTGACGCCACCCACGGTTGTGGTGATTGTGTGGACACCACCGCTGCTCTGGACGGAAATCCCGGGAGCGGTGACAGGGAGCAGCTGAGTTGTTGGTTCTCCCCTCCGTGGGTAGGGGGTTTGGTTGTCCCGGGACCCAATGATAGGGTAAGGATGGGTGATGGCAGGCGGGTTGCGGGGCCTGGCGAGGTGCAGGGTCGCGGGGGCAGCGCTGTGCCACACGGCACGGTGGTACTCACTCAGCCTGAGACGATGACACAGTTCTCGGTAAAACACACGGCTGGAAAGACGGGTCCCACGGACGGCTGCTGATGCTTTTCCCCGGTAGGTTAACGGTGACTGTCCTTTCCCTGTACCTAAGTACTACTGCTGGTTCCAATGGGTTCCCACCGGTAACCCGCTCTCCGGCTTGGATATGGGCCGGAGGAGCCCCCTTTTTGCCCGCAGGCGCTGGCCCTGAGGAACTGCCTTGGCGGTGGCGGTGTCTCTCTCACTCGGTCGGACTGTTGCCTTCAATCGGGACTTAGTTGTTTGGAAACCCAGGAGGTCCCCTTCACTGACGGATGTGGCAAATTCACGGCGACTCCAAGCCTTGTCGGGGTCCGAAAAACCCCTGCCAATGGTGCTGGCTACTCCTTGTGTACCGGTCCGGTACCGCCGGGCCACCGCCCGTCCACGGTCCTTACGGCAACTCCGATAGGCCACTCCTGCAGACGGTCACCGCCGTCTGCTAACCTTGCTGTCTCTGTCCGGGGCACACACCCGGACGCTGTCAGATAGTTGCTCTACTACCACTTTACTCCTCACACTCTCACATCCAAAACTAATCTGCTCACTTTTCCCGCCTCCAGGACTGTGAACTCCTTGGTGGGCGGGACCAACCGCCTGGCCCACCCCCTGGTGTGAACATCAGCCCCTGGAGGAAGGCAACAAGGATTTTTGGGTCTAGCTTAGATGTGCCTATCCAGGGTGTAGGGTGTGGTGGTGTAATTACCTGTGACCCCTGGCTTGTCCAGGGCGTCACATATGTATGCCCCACTGGCCACCAATGTCAGTATGCATGCTCCACTGTCAGTATGTCTGCTCCACTGGCCACCACTGTCAGTATGTCTGCTCCACTGGCCACCACTGTCAGTATGTCTGCTCCACTGGCCACCACGGTCAATATGTCTGCTCCACTAGCCACCAGGGCCAGTATGTATGCTCCACTGGCCACCAGGGCCAGTATGTATGCTCCACAGGCCACCAGGGCCAGTATGTATGCTCCACAGGCCACCAGGGCCAGTATGTATGCTTCACAGGCCCCAGTAATGTGTATGCACCCCACTGACCCCAGTAATATCTGCCACTTACTGACCCCAGTAATGTGTATGCCCCCCACTGACCCCAGTAATGTGTATGTCCGCCCACCGATCCCAGTAATGTGTATGCCCCCCACTGATCCCAGTAATGTGTATGCCCCCCACTGATCTCAGTAATGTATATGCCCCCCACATTTTCATTGAATCTTATTATTTTTTAACTTACTGTTTGTTTATGAAGGGATAGTATATATACTATATACAGTATTGGGTAGAACTGAGCTAATTATATTAGTCCGCCCCTCTAAAACCATCCCAATTTCTCATGCGGCCCCATGGGAAAATTAATTGCCCACCCCTGCTCTAAGCTATGCACGAATAAGAACAATATGGGCGTGAACAGAAATATGAAACTTCCCCACCCATCGGTGTTAGCTGAATGTTATGCCATCATTAGTTATAAGACAAGATGGACAATATAAGAACAAAACGGATTCTGTTCTCTCACACCTGTATGCAAAACAACAGTGGAGAAGAGACAAAGACCCATCCTCACTTTGTGTAGTCTTGGTGTGGTGCTTCTGAGGCTTCAGTCGCCCCAAGGTACTGCAGCGCATTTAAGCTGCCGTATTCATCTCGGGTAAGGAGGGGTTTAATCACCAGTGTTTCTACATTTACACTTTGCATACAGTTTAGGTGCTTTCCCACTGGGGACTGGACTAGGGAAGATAGGGGGGGCCATCACGAAGCATGGGACTTTCCCGGTCACTAGGACAACCATCTGGGGGGCGGGCACACGACACCACTCTTCTTCTCTTCTTTCATGGGGCCTGAGGCTTGGAGCGGAATGCTCAGCCCAGGTTCCTCACTCCTGGAGGGGCAACTCTTAGAAAGGACACTTTCAAAATACCAGTGGCTACCTCTGACTTAAGCGGGATTGGCTGGAGCCCGGACCTCCCGGGCAATTTAAAGAACTGTGAGTAAACCACTTGGAACCGCAGAGACTGTGTCAGCCTTTTGATTGCCAGCGCCACCGCCACGCGCTTTGGCACCGACGACCATTACTCTCCCTCATCATCCTCCCCAGGGTCCACTCCACCAGTGGGGAGTAGAAACCATCTTTGCTGCTATTGCCATCCACCCCGGAGGACAGTGACAGCAGCGGCGGCTTATCCCTGGCCGCGTACTGCAGGTGGCGTCACAAAATCATCCCATCCATCCCCATCTCCCCTTCCCGTGGACACCTTGGGGTCACGAAACCGGGCAGGCCATCCATGACATCCCCATAAACCTTCACCAGCCCGACAACGAGTAATCCCTCAGGTCTTGGGGTGCTCCATCGGCATCTCTACTGATCGAAATGGATTACTCTTGACAACAAGAAGAGCAACAACTAGTGCATCAGCACCTTGGAGTGAGTTGTCAGCAGTAAGGCCTTGTGTTTCTTGATTCGTTTTTTGGTGCAGTTTGTGCCCCAAATCTGCTTGTTAATCCTTATGCCAGCAATGTCAATGGGAAATCAGAAATGCTGTGCGCACGTTGCTTCTTTATTTCCTTGCAGTTTTTGGTGCAGAAAAAAAGAAGCAGCATGTCAATTGGTGCATTTTTTACTGCGTTTTTTAGCTCTTCCACCCAATGATTTCACTATAAAAAAGCAAGGCACAAAAAGGTAACTAAAAAACACACCAAAACTGCATGCATTTTTTGGTGCCTTTTTGTGCCACAAGGACTACAAAACTCAAGATTTGCAGGTTTTCTATTTCCCACATTATTTATCAAATGAAATCATCTTCCAGAAAGTACGTCGACCATTTAAATATTTTGTAACATTGAAAAAAAATTAAATACTTTTCCATTTATATCTAAATGGAAAAAAAACCTAACATATTACTTAGACAATAAGGCTATGTGCCCACGCTGCGGATTTGCCGCGGATTTTGCCGCGGATTTGCCGCGGATTTGCCGCGGATTTCCCGAAAATCTGCAGCAGCGGCACTTCCAAGCCATTTCAATGGCATTTTGGAAATGCTGTGTCCATGCTGCGGATTTTTCTGCTGCGGATTTGCCGCGGATTTGCCGCGGATTTTGATGCGGAAAAATCTGCAGCATGTCAATTGTTTGTTGCGGATTTTGGTGCGGATTTGGGTATAGAATGGGGGAAAAAAAAAAAAAATCCGCATCAAAATCCGCGGCAAATCCGCGGTAAATCCGCGGCAAATCCGCGGGTGCAGATTTGCCGCGAAAGTCGCGGATTTTCATGCAGAAAAATCCGCAGGTACATTCTACCGTGGACACATAGCCTAACCCAGACATTTACTTAAAATAAGTGACTCATGGTTTAAAGGGTCTCGGTTTTGAAGTTAATAATTATTCCATTAGAGGACTCATTCACCTATTACTAACCGGCCCCCCACCGCCTCCTCTTCCTTTAGATTCACCACCTCTCGCATGGAATCATAGATGCAATGGTCTCATCCTCTTTCGTCAGGCACATACACAATGCTGATGATGCATTGAACAGATTCCCCACAATCGGTGAGTCAGGGGTAAACAATTTTCAGCCAAACACCAACTTTTCATTGTTCTTGTAACAATCCCGGAAGACATTTGACAGCTGGAGGAAGAAGTGAAGGCGATAAAGGCACCCCAAGCTATATTATCCATTTCTTTTCAGATGGAAAGGAGAATAAAGATGAAAGAAGATGATGATGAGTCAGTGAAGGGGAGGAAGGATGTAAGCCTACACATGCTGGCTCCACACTAATAGCTTTATCACCTATATCAGGACTGCCTGCAGCACATTGGTTACAAGACATATAGAAACCGAGATATAGAATCATTAATCACTAAAAGAAAACAGACCTGACTCACTGATGTGTGCACCTTCTATCAGAAACGGCTTTCAAGAAATCTTCAGTATTTAAGAATCTGACCCTATACGAGGGGCTACTGATAAGTCTTTGGCTTTGCGATCTTTTTTTGAGTCATGACAGGAAAGCCTTATGTGTCTAATATCTGTTATCAAAATGTTGTGCTTGTTGCTTATGGCAACAGTGTTCTACGCACGTGGGAAAACAAAATGGCGGAGTCTAATGCGATATTCACAGCAACAGAGAGCAGAGGAGTGAAAAAAAATCTTGTTTCTGTAAGGAAAGTCCGCAAAGGATATTCATGGTGATATGTCGCAGGCATTGGGGGATCAATGCCCTTCATATTCCTCAGTTAAGAACTGGGTTGCCAAATTTAAAACGGGCCACTTCAGCACCAATGATGAGGAACGTCCTGGACGCCCGAGAGTGGTTGTTGTTCCGAAGATCGTCGATGTTGAGCACAACCTCATACTGGAGAATCAACAAATTTCAGGTAAAGCAATAGCAGACATCGTGGGGATTTCCCGTGAACGTGTTTGTGTCAATGTCCATGAATATTTTATCTCTCTTTCCAGCCACAAATCCAAGCCCTCTTCATCTCCTGCCGCCTCCAACTCAAAAATATTTCCCGGATCCGTACATTCCTTTCGCAAGAAGCTGCAAAAACCCTAGTACATGCCCTTATTATCTCCCGCCTGGATTATTGCAACCTCCTGCTCTGTGGCCTCCCTTCTAACAGTCTCACACCCCTACAATCTATTCTAAACTATGCTGCCCGGCTCATCCACCTGTCCCCCCGCTATTCCCCGACCTCTCCTCTCTGCCAATCACTTCACTGGCTTCCCATTGCCCAACGACTCCAGTTCAAAACACTAACCATGACATACAAAGCCATCCACAACCTGTCTCCTCCCTACATCTTTGATCTAGTCTCCAGGTACTTACCTGCACGTAACTTTCGATCCTCACAAGATCTCCTTCTCTACTCTCCTCTCATCTCCTCTTTCCACCATCGCATCTAAGATTTTTCCCGTGCTTCCCCCATACTCTGGCATGCTCTGCCTCAACACATCAGACTCTCGCCTACCTTGACAAGCTTCAAAAGGAACCTGAAGACCCACCTCTTCCGACAAGGCTACAACCTGCCGTAACCCTCAGTCTGATACAGTGCCGCACAATCAGCTCTACCCTAACCTACCGTATCCTCACCCATCCCTTGTAGACTGTGAGCCCTCGCGGGCAGGGACCTCTATCCTCCTGTACCTGTCTGTATCTTGTATTGTTTATGATTATTGTACTTGTCCCTATTATGTACACCCCTTTCACATGTAAAGCGCCATGGAATTGATGGCGCTATAATCATAAATAATAATAATAATATTTGGAATTTAGAAAGCTATCTGCAAAGTGGGTCCCCAAATGTTTGACAACAGATCAGAGAAGCATGTGAGTGAAAACCTCCCGGTCCACTTGTCAGTGTTTCTGAACTGAGAAGCACTTGCTGGATCGACCGGTCACTATGGATGAGACCTGGATTCATTTGTATGACCCTGAAAACAAGGAGCAGCCAAAAGAGTGGAGGCACAGTGGTTCTCCTCATCCAAAGGAGTTCAAGGTGCAAAAATCAGCCACTAAGGTGATGGTGTCTGTGTTCTGGGATAAGGAGGGCGTGTTGCTAGTGGACTACCTTCAAAAGGGTTCCACCATCAATGCAAGGTATTACATTGAACTTTTTCACCAATTAAAGGCAGCTCTGAAGGCCAAAAGGCGCGGCAAGCTGTCCAAAGGAATCTTGTTCCTGCAAGACAACGCCTCCGCTCACACTGCACAAGCGACCACGGCAAAACTGGCAGAGGTGGGCTTCCAGCTGGTTGACCACCCACCTTATTCACCAGATCTAGCTCCCTCCGACTATCATCTTTTTCCAAACCTGAAGAAACACCTCAAGGCTACCACATTTTCCACCATTTCTGATGCCATGGCTGCTACGGATGCCTGGTTTGACCAATCAAAATCCTTCCTTTTGCTAGGCTTACAGAACTTGAAATACCTGTGTACTAAGGGACTGTCTGAAGCAAAACTGAAGGATGAAATTTTTGTGGGTCCAGAAATTCGGAAACTCATGAAAGACCACATGTTCGAAATGAAAATGAAAGCTGTTGAGGAAAGTTCTTGGGATTTTTTTAAAGAAGTTGTGAAGAAGTTTCTAGGTAATAACAATGATACAAATGTAATTCCATCGTGGAGATGAATTTGAAGTTACATTTATGACATTCCCATTTGGACGACTTTCCTGAAAACCTTGGTGCTGTTACCGAAGAGCGAGGAGAAAGATTTCCTTAGAATATCAAGGAGATGAAATGACAATACCAAGGAAGAAGGAACGTGAACATGATGGGGGACAATACCAAGGTAGATGGAACGTGAACATGATTGGGGACGATACCAAGGTAGATGGAACGTGAACATGATGGTGGACGATACCAAGGTAGATGGAACGTGAACATGATGGAGGACAACTGCTGGAAGCTTAACAGAGAAGATCCGCAGCCTTCTATAGGAGAAAACTGATCAAGAGAAAAGGAAAAGGCGCAAGAATTAATTTCCTCTAAAGTTGTAGAATGAATATTCAATACATTTTTTTATATAATATTGCGCACATTTGTGGCTACAATAAAGATTTTTCTTGTTCATCGCACTTGTACATAATTTCATGCGCGTTTTGTGCAAAATCCATAAGTGATGGTTAAAAATAGACGTGTTTTTTTGAAACCAGGTCATAAGAAAACATAAGAATCAGTCATTGGATCTGATAATTTTTTTTTCATACCGGTATAATGAGGGGTTATCAAGGTGGGCCCCAAAAATTTACAGTCCACGTAACTTCTCGTAAGTCAATTCCTATAATCTTGTTCATCATACAGATGTATGTGCAAATAGAAATGAATCACAAAACACTGGCAAATAATAAAACCCTTATAATTACGTTAATTTGAATGAAAATTGCTGTCTGAATGCTTTGATTTTCCATAAAACATTGTGAAGAGTCATTTTATGACAAAATTTAATACAGACGCAGCAAATACAAATTTTTTCTTTCTTTAATGTTTTTCTCAGCAGTGACGCCCGAACGTAGAATAAAAGGGATACAGGCCGGAACTGGCAATCTGGAATTTTTACTTAGGGTTATTAGTGAGAAAGTCTCGTCTTACCATCTGAACTCATTATGAGATTTTTGAACTTCCTGGCCCTGACAGTCCTGGTCATTCTATACCGCAACCCTTGGGGCAATAGAAAAACATAGTAATGAACTGAGTCAGCGAAAGACACAAATGGTCCTTACTTGCCCGTCAAGCTAATTTTTAGTAACAGAGTACATAGGTTATTATGATTTCACTGTAATAACCATTTATTACCTATTTCACATTCTAAATTTCTGGAGATAACCTAGAACATTGCAAAAAAACAATAAAACAAGACCAAAAAGCAAGGCTTTAGGAAGACCATATGGGGCAATTGCCCTTGAACTCCCACATCCAGGGCTGTAAAGATTCTACACTTAAAGGGAACCTGTCACCAGATTTGGCGACTATAAGCTGCGGCCATCACCAGTGGGCTCTTATATACAGCATTCTAACATGCTTTATATTAGAGCCCAGGCCGCTGTGTAGAACGTAAAAATCACTTTATAATACTCACCTAAGGGGCGGTGCAGTGCAGATTGGTTGGATGGGTGTTTCCATTCTCCGGTAGCGGCGCCTCCTCTTTCGGCCATCTTTGTCCTCCTTCTTCTGAAGCCGGGGTGCATGACACGTCCTACGTCATCCACTCTAGCCAACACTGGGGTCCTCCACAGGTGCACTTCGATCTGCCCTGAGGAGGTCAGATCAAAGTATTGTAGTCCGCCTGCTCAGGACCCCAATGCCGGCTAGTGTGGATGACATAGAATGTGTCATTCACCCAGACTTCAGAAGAAGGAAGACAAAGATAGCCCAATAAGTAGGCGCCGGTACCGAAGAACGGAGACACCCATCCGACCAGTCTGCACCGCCCCGCCCCTTAGGTGAATATTATAAAGTGATTTTTGTACGTTCTAACCATTACCCTGAGATAAAATACCACTATACAGTACAGACCAAAAGTTTGGATACACCTTCTCATTCAAAGAGTTTTCTTTATTTTCATGACTCTGAAAATTGTAGATTCACAATGAAGGCATCAAAATTATGAATTAGCACATGTGGAATGAAATACTAAACAAAAAAGTGTGAAACAACTGAAAATATGTCTTATATTCTAGGTTCTTCAAAGTAGCCACCTTTTGCTTTGATTACTACTTTGCACACTCTTGGCATTCTCTTGATGAGCTTCAAGAGGTAGTCACCGGACCTGTTGGCCCTTTTGCCTTCACTCTGCGGTCCAGCTCACCTCAAACCATCTCGATTGGGTTCAGTTCTGGTGACTGTGGAGGCCAGGTTATCTAGCGTAGCACCCCATCACCCTCCTTCTTAGTAAAATAGCCCTTACACAGCCTGGAGGTGTGTTTGGGGTCATTGTCCTGTTGAAAAATAAATGATGGTCCAACTAAACGCAAACCGGATGGAATAGCACGCCGCTGCAAGATGCTGTGGTAGCCATGCTGGTTCTGTATGCCTTCAATTTTAAATAAATCCCCAACAGTGTCACCAGCAAAGCACCCCCACACCATCACACCTCCTCCTCCATGCTTCACGGTGAGAACCAGACATGTAGAGTCCATCCGTTCACCTTTTCTACAAAGACACGGTGGTTGGATCCAAAGATCTCAAATTTGGACTCATCAGACCAAAGCACAGATTTTCACTGGTCCAATGTCCATTCCTTGTGTTCTTCAGTAATGATGGCCACTCGTTTTTCTTTACTTAGCTGCTTTTTTCTTGCCATAATACAAATTCTAACAGTCTATTCAGTAGGACTATCAGCTGTGTATCCACCAGACTTCTGAACAACGCAACTGATGGGCTCAACCCCATTTATAAGATAAGAAATCCCACTTATTAAACCTGACAGGGCACACCTGTGAAGTGAAAACCATTTCCGATGACTACCTCTTGAAGCTCATCAAGAGAATGCCAAGAGTGTGCAAAGCAGTAATCAAAGCAAAAGGTGGCTACTTTGAAGAACCTAGAATATAAGACATATTTTCAGTTGTTTCACACTTTTTTGTTAAGTATTTCATTCCACATGTGCTAATTCATAATTTTGATGCCTTCAATGTGAATCTACAATTTTCAGAGTCATGAAAATAAAGAAAACTCTTTGAATGAGAAGGTGTATCCAAACTTTTGGTCTGTACTGTATAGTGGTATTTTAGCTCAGGGTAATGGTTATAACGTACAAAAATCACTTTATAATATTCACCTAAGGGGCGGTGCGGTGCAGACTGGTCGGATGGGTGTCTCCGTTCTTCGGTACCGGCGCCTACTTATTCGGCTATCTTTGTCCTCCTTCTTCTGAAGTCTGGGTGAATGACGCATTCTACGTCATCCACACTAGCCGGCATTGGGGTCCTGAGCAGTCGCACTACAATACTTTGATCATGAAAATAAAGAAAACTCTTTGAATGAGCAGGTGTGTCCAAACTTTTGGTCTGTACAGTATATCCAGGGGTCCAAAGGTTTTTGAGGTCTGAACCCCATAATTGGCTCTTGTATGTACTGTAATATTTGAATAATATGATGCTCTCTTTGACTTTTTTTTGGAGCTTTTCTGCATTTCACTCTGTCCAAAAAATTGAATAAAACCCAAAAATGGCCATTTGCTCAGAAGCCTCCAAAGCCCTTGAAGGGTTTCTGTACTATATATGTTTTTTATAGTCTAATTAGTGTAATTAGACACAAATCTTGAATGTTTTACATTTTGGCAATCCCTTGGCATCCCCATTTTTCTGCACCATTTCTGCTGCTTATGACACGCCCACCAGGGCCGTGGAGCACTCGGAACTGGGCTGGTTCTGTTGTAAGGTCACGGCGCAGGGCCTGACTCCGTGACCCTGGCGGTGTCATTTAAATGGGGGATATTTACAGGGGATAAGTCATGACGCCACCTGTGGTATTCGGCAATGTATGGCCGGCGCTGCTGGATGGGACCGCTGGGGAAGATGGTGATGCAGCGAGGATGGTACAGCTCCCCACAGGTGGAGCAGGGCCCCATGGCAAGCATTATAGTCTATGATGGGCGAATTAACATTGGGGTGCAGGACCGAAGACGCAGGCAATAACTGGACGACACAGGGACTGTAGTTTCCTTTACCTTTTTACTTGGTAGTGGATGATGCAGGCTAGGGAAACTAGTTAAGATGGTAACGGAGGTGAAAGCAATTGGGGATCCACCTTGCCAGGTGGGGTCAGAGGCCTTACGTCTGCGCTGTCCTGTGGATCACTGTTGCTTAAAGCTATGCTGCGGCCCTCTTCCTGGTGTTGGTACTGTTTCTCACCCGTATGGCAGGTGGCACGAGCCTTTTACAGGTGCCTCTCCTCTGGTAGTGGCTCCGGGCTCTTGTATGTGGCTGTGCCCTGGGCATTTTGTGTGGCCAGAAGACATGCAGTCTCCTGTCCTACGAATACAGCTGCCGGGCCTTCAGTACCCGGACAACCAAGCACTCCGAAAGTCGTGTTCCTAGCACTCTGCTCTGTTCCTTCTCCACTCCCCAGGCTATTTCTCCAGAGACTGTCTGCTTGATTCTGCTCTGATCTCCTCTTCCCTTTCAATCACTAACCCCTCCCCCAAGCCAGATTGTATAGGGAAGCTCCCCTTAAACCGGGTGTTAGAGCTCCCCCTTCTGGTCTGAAGACAGGAAAGCATTGGCAGATGGTGCTACCTAGCCAGGGTGGCCCCCTTCTTGCTTCCAGGCATAACATCACCCCCTGTGAGGAGGGCAACACTACTGTGGCAACCGGAGCACTGGGCTGCCACACTTATGCTTCATAAAGTGGAAGTTAAAGAAGATTCTACAAGGGATTCCCATAAGTATTCAACTCTTGACTCGATATCTCGTCGTTGATTGTCAATTAGACTTCTGCCCATGACTTGAACTGAATCATGTAAGGCAAAAAGTTTGGGCATCAGGTGGTCTTCTATAATGGTACCTGAAATGGAAGTGCATTGCTACAGAAACCCCCCAAAAAACAATGCCCATTCTAATATCGACCATTGTAAAGCACCACTCCGGCATTTTTTTATTTCACTACCAGAGTGATATTACTAATGTCATTAATCTACGTTCCCTGCCCTAGTAATGTACTTACCATGAGAAAAATGGAGGTGTGTTATCTGGCACCAGAAGTATGGTAGTAAAAATTCCAATGTTAATTAAACTACATTAAAAGACATTAATTAAAAAATGAAGCGCTCAGGACATGTAGCACCTTATGCGTTTTACACAGAATCTCCTTACTCATAGACCTAAGAGTAAAGACATTTTGTCTAAAAAAACGTAGGGCGCTACATGTTCTGGGTTCTTTATTTTTAATCTATGTATTTTAATATAGTTTTTAATAAACATTGGAATTTTTACAAGTTCCAGTTCCGCATTACACACCTCCAATATTTCTCTTGTTTACTCATGGATACCGGCCTTGAAGATCCATGCATCGGACGAGCTCTGATTCGATGGATATCTTTTGATATATTTTGGTGAACTGATGGCTTTTTTCAATCTTTGTATATTCAGTTAATATACTTACCAACCACTGTCTTCTCCTATTCTTAACACTGGTCCAGTCGTCTTCTGCTGGTTGTGACCTGTGACGCCCTGGCCTATCAGGTCGTCACAAGGGTGCCGTGCAATCTGCCCTTCTGCATGGTACCCGCTCCTCCTTGGTTATGGGTCCTGTCCCTTTGGTGTTGCTAAGAACAGGTATACACAAATCCTGAGGAACACTCTGCACCACACCCACCAAACACCCATTGGGCAGTCTGAGGGGAATAGGGCCGCCCAGATGGAGGGATAGTAGAAGGAGGGCCAGAAGTGTCAGGAGTAGGAGAGGAGGAGTCAGAGAAGTGCCAGTGAGCAGTGACAGGAAATGTCACGCTGCGTAGCTGGGCTCCTGTAACCATCCCAAGTGCCAGACGTTGGTCTGGCCTGGAAGGAGCTGGAACCCGGGTCGCAGGGGGTAGTGACAGGGGGCACGGTACTGCCACGGAGGGTAGACCGGCGGCCTTGTGCTACAACCGGGCAGGGGCCAGGGCACGACGGGGTACGCGGACCCTAGGCTGGGAAGTAGCTTCATGCATCCCAGTAATTCACCCGACGGGAACGAAATCTTCACAAACCACTTTCCACCCACTCCAAAATCGGGGTACTAGCGCAACGAGAGGGATAGGATTTCCCAAAACTGTCCAGAAAATCCCAAGCGTGAACCCTGAGAGCAAGCTCATTCTGCTAACCACGCAGGTGACGGGACCCAAGTAGTTCTAGGTGAAAGGGATCCACCAAGTGTAAACACGGTGCCAAGGGACAAGGCTTCAGACCAACCATCAACGCCAAAAGGGCACGGACCCAACGTGTTCGGACTAAGGCTGCAGGGCGTTCAAGACTTTGGTTTACCTGGTGTCAGTGTCAGCATCTCTGGACTATGTGAGTACATTATGCCCCTTTGCTCCCAACGGGTCCCCAGCCTGCCAGCACCGAGCCCTGAGACACTTTCCCCTGCCCATGGAGGGGTTAACATCAATAGCTGCCATTCCATCGCTCCCGGGCGCTGCCCTCTCCCCTAAACGCAGCAGCGGTGGTATCCCATTTTTTACCACGAACCGTGGGTGGCGTCACGAACATTATCCAATCCACCTTTTCTACCCCCTTTTATTTTCGAGAGGCCGTGTGACCCCGCCTCGGGTCCGGAGACCCCTCGAGCCACTGCGGATCCGGATCCGAGCAGCCCGTCGGCTGTCGCGGGGGCAGGACAGACCTGCCGGCTCACGCTAGTGTTTGCTAGGGAAGCCGAAGGTCACTACTCAATATAAGTCTTTGACAGTCAGAACAAGGCCAGAAGAAGGCTTGTGCCACCCACGGCTATGGGGTTTAATCATCAAAGAAATAAGTCATGTTTTTGCTGGATCGTTTTTATAATCTCAGACGAGACTAAAGTTCCCGACACACGTGACGCACACATATCTAGATGTACTGAAATAATAATGGTCACCATAATTAGTGGCTACGCATTATTAACCTCAACTACCACACGTGGCAGAATACACTGTGGAGGAGCAGATAACCAAATATATCAAATATAATTGTTCTATAATAGATTTTCATTAGTTAAACTGTACATGCCGAAGACCAGAGGACAGATTGTAGACGCATAGATTTCATTACGGGCTGATAACATTGTTATTTGTTGCTTATTAGATATTTTTTGGTCTTTGTTCAGTGCTCCAGTCAATACAGTGACATCATATTTTAAGTTGGGGGGGTTGGAGATAGCTTAATCCATGGCTAATGCGAAATCAATGGTGCCATTAATCACAGGAGTCAGACAACATAAGTACACAAACAGTGTAATAAAACGTATTGACCCATGGTAAAATAACGGGTTTCTTTATTCGAGCAAAATGCTGACACTGAAAACTTAAGATGCGCCATGTTCTCATAATTCTGACATTGTCTTTCTTTTGCTCCTGCACCATTACTAAGAAATGATCCCTCTTGACCGTACAGTCTTGGCCAAAAGTTTTGAGACTGACACAAATTTTGCTTTTCCCATACATCAAGTTTACGTAGAGTTGAAACCAGACGTTTCCATCCTCCCTCTATAAAGACACATCTGCAGGTTTTTCCCTCTGCTCTCTATAAAGACACATCTGCAGGTTTTTCCCTTTGCTCTCTATAAAGACACATCTGCTTGTTTTTTTTCACTATCTGACATGAAATCAGAATAAACCTTTCCCGTTTTAGGTCAATTAGGAACCAAAATTATTTATATTTGCCAAATGACAGAATAATGAGAGAGAGAATGTTTTAAGACATGTTTATTACTTTCTGCAAAGTCAAAAGTTTCCATACACTAAGAAGACTATACCTTTAAACAATATGGGACAGCCCATATGATGATGTCATGTCTTTGGAAGCTTCTGATAGGTTTATTGGCAACATGTGAGTTAATTAGAGACACAACTGTGGATGTATTTTAATTCACACCTGAAACACACTGCATCTTTATGTAGCATCATGGGAAAGTCAAAAGAAATCAGCCAAGATCTCAGGAAGAGAATTGTGGACTTGCACAAGTCTGGTTCATCCATGGGTGCAATTTCCAGATGCATGATGGTGCCTCATTTATCTGTATGAAAAATTATATGCAAGTACAAACAAGATGGGAATGTTCAGCCATCATACCGCTCAGGAAGGAGACAGGTTCTGTGTACCAGGGATGAACATGCTTTGGTCAGACATGTGCAGATCAACCTAAGAACAAAAGTAAAAGACCTTGTGAAGATGCTGGCGGAAGCTGGTAAGATTTTGTCATTATCCACAGTTTAAGTACTGTATCAACATGGGCTGAAAGGCCACTCTGTCAAGAAGAAGCCATTACTCCAAAAGAGACATAAAAAAGCCAGATTAATGTAAATGCGCACAGGAACAAAGACATTGCTTTTTGTTTACATATTTTTTATTTTAAAATTTGGTTCAAACAAAACAAATTGTTCACACAGTAAAATTTAACAACAATTAGTCAAATTACAATCTAAAGTTAAATTAACATTCAATTTTTGAAATGGAAAAATTGGAGCACGGGAAAGGGGGAAAACAAAAAAAAAGAGGGGGGAGAGGGAAAGGCTATATGATTAAAGAAAAAAGTAAACTAGAGTTATAGTAGAGTTTTGGCTGAAAATTTAAACTGAATCTCTTAACACATAAATTGCTAAACGTAACTATTAGAATAAAAAAAAAAGACATTGCTTTTTGGAGACATGTCCTGTGGTCTGACAAAACTAAAATTGAACTGTTTGGCAATAAAGACCATTGTTACGTTTGGAGGAAAAATAAAGAATCATTGAAGCCTGAGAACTCCATCCCAACTGTGAAATATGGGGGTGACAGCATCATGTTGTGGGGTAGTTTTGCTGCAGGAGGGATTGATGCACTTCACAAAATAAATGGCATCATGAGGAAAGAAGAATATGTGGCAATACTGAAGCAACATCTCAAGGGCATCAGCCAAGAACCTAAAGCTTGGGTGGAAATGGGTCTTCCAAATGGACAATGACCTGAAGCATACTGCTAAACTGGTTACAAAGTGGCTTAAGGATAAAACAGTCAATGTTTTGGAGTGGCCATCACAAAACCCTGGTCTCAATCCTATTGAAAATTTATGGGCAAAGCTGAAAAGCAAGCAAGGTGACCTACAAACATGGCTCAGTTACACCAGTTCTGTCAGGAGGAATGGGCCCGAATACTTACTATTGTGAGAAGCTTGTGGAAGGAGATCCAAAACGTTTCATCCAAGTCATAGAGTGTAAGGGCAATGGTACCAAATACTAATGAAATGGATGTAAACTTTTGACTTTGCCGAAAGTAATAAAATGCTTTAAAACTTTCTCTCTCTCATTATTCTGGCATTTGGAAAATATAAATAATTTTGGTTCCTAATTGACCTAAAACAGGAAAGGTTTATTCTGATTTTATGTCAGATAGTGAGAAAAACATGGAGAGGTGTCTTTTTAGAGAGCGGAGGGAAAAACCTGCAGATGTGTCTTTGTAGATAGTGTATGTAAACTTATGGTTTGAAATGTACAATGACAGTGGGGTGTCAATCAGAGAAGGGGGCATGCCGGACTGCTGTAGACCTTGGTCACAAGAGAACTAACAGAATGCAATAATTTATTTAGCTATAGACAATATTAGAAAATCTTCTGCATTTTCTGCTGTCATCAGTCTGAAATATTAATCCAATATAAACATTTACTTTTATAGAACAATCAGTTGGACGTTTTCCAGAATAATTATGGATTATTCTGTATTTTGTAGACAATCTTAAAAGGGTTTTGCAGTTTTATGTAAATAAAGTAAATGGATCATGCCGGAAGCTTTAGCGTTATCACACTAATTAGATTGCTGGGTAGGGCAATAAAAGACAAGTTCAGATGAAAATGTTTTTTTCCATCACTGAGAAAATCATTTTGATCATTAATATTTATGCAAATGAGGCTACAAGTGCACTGAAGATGGGCAAGTATCAAATAAGTGCACCGAGGGTAGCTCAATTCCCAGCAAATACCCCCAGAGCAGTTCCCAGACAGTGTGTCCATACTTTTCATTATTCCATTATTCCACAACTCTGATGTCCTTGATTCAAGTGTCAGCTTTGAAATTACTTTAATCAAGTATATGTGGTTTGTGCTTGGAGAGGAATTATACTTAACTGGGAATCAGTCAGCCCTCAGTGCACTTATACACAAGTGCTTCTCAATAAATTAGAATATCATCAAAAAGTTATTTACAGTATTTCTGTTAATGTTGATGATTATGGCTTACAGCCAATGAAAACCCAAAAGTCATTATCTCAGAAAATTAGAATAACCTAAAACACCTGCAAAGGCTTTCTAAGTGTTTAAAATGGTCCCTTAGTCTGGTTCAGTAGGCTACACAATCATGGGGAAGATGTTACGGCCCCTGGGTCTGTTGCTCCACGTTCCCCTTCTTCCCCTTCTGCTTCTCGTTTGCGTTGTTCCAGTCGTTTGGGAACTTCTTAGCTTCCTGAGTTGGCCAAGTTTGCGCCACGTTACCTGGATGCCTATGAGGTTCTCCGGCAAATAAATATGGTAGTGTACCAGTTGAAGTTACCATCCCATCTCTGAATCCATGACAAGTTTCATGTCTCCCTATTGAAACCTGCTATTCTCCCTCATGCTAGGGATGAATCTTCTCCATCTTCTGACTCGTCCCGAACTGACTACCCTGTACGGGCTATTGTTGGCGTTAAACGGGTACGAGGTCGCAGGTTTTTCTTAGTTGATTGGGAGGGTTATGGTCCAGAACACCGGTCTTGGGAGCCGGAGAAGGCTATTAATGCTCCTGACCTCATAGCTGCTTACCTGCGCCACCGGGGGGGGGGCTCTAGAGGGGGGGTACTGTTACGGCCCCTGGGTCTGTTGCTCCACGTTCCCCTTCTTCCCCTTCTGCTTCTCGTTTGCGTCGTTCCAGTCGTTTGGGAACTTCTTAGCTTCCTGAGTCTATGTCCCAATTTTGAGCTACTGAGCATGCTCACGGACTTAGTCATTTCTGAGGCTAAGTGTGTACTCTGTTCTGAGCATGTCTGTGATGTGGCATTACATGATTGGCTGTGGGTGATGTCACAGATGATGCAGGGATCACATGGTCCTCGGCATGTGACGTGGCATTACATGATTGGCCGAGTGTGATGTCACTTCTGTCGTTGCTCGTTACTATTGGCCCAGGGTTGTTCCTGTTAATTATCCTCCATCTTGTGGGCGGAGCCAAGTTTATAAAGTGCCCTGGAGCCCGACTCTCGGTGCTTAGTCGTTACATGTGCTTGTATGGGAGTAGACGCTCCATGCGAGTCTGCATAATATACCCGCTTCCCAAGCTTTAGGGGAGTCGGGCTAGGTAGGAACCTCTCCCCCTTCGCTCCTGTTTACTCTCTGCGGATAGCATAGAGAGTTCCCTGGCTTCTTATAGTGCGGTTAGCACACGGGGCTTGGACAGGGACTTGCACTTGAGCCATTTCAGAGAAAGCTAATGTTCTCTGTTATCAGTTGTCATATTACACTTCCTCTATGAGCATAATAGAGGTTAGTTCTTAGGTTTGCCTGTGACCATTAACAGGAGACCTGTGCATTCTCTCCTTACCTAGGAGCTTTGTTTATGCTTTGTTAATTTTCTAGCTTACTTCTGTGAAGTAACAGAGGTATTTCCTATTCGTATGGGGCAGTCACCCTAACTTATTTGCTACCACATATTAGTTTATGCTAATATGGTACTCGCTGTGAGTTAAACAGGGTGTGTCGAACTAGTCCTAGTGCTGCTGTGAAGTAACAGGAACAAGTACTACTTTTGTGGTACAGACACCCTTTTCTGCTGTCACTAGCAGCAGTTGCACGGTGGGCCCTGACTGCCTGTTACTCATAATTAGTTATAATACCAGGCAGCCCCGTAACATTATGACTGAGCCAAGGGCCTGGCTGTGATGGCAGAGTTACAGCATCTACAGCGCTATATTCAACAGCTTGAGGTTAGACTCAAGTCTGTTTAGGAAAAACCTGTTACTCTAGTACTGACTTCCTCTCATAAACCCCGTCTTGCTCTCCCAAATAAGTACTCGGGTGATAGCAAGACATGTCGGGAATTTGTCAGCCAGTGCCAAATACACCTGGCACTTAATGCTTCTCACTTTCCCAATAAAAAGGCCAAAGTGGGGTTTATTATCTCACTCCTCAAAGATAAGGCCTTAGAGTGGGCTACGCCACTCTGGGAACGTGAGGATGTAGTTTTACATTCTGCTACATCCTTCTTAGGGGCATTAAAGGCTGTCTTTTTAGGTCCGCAAATCACACATGATGCGGCCTTAAGGCTTCTAGACTTGTCTCAGGGGTCTTCCTCTACTAGCCTGTATGCTATGAACTTCCGAACTCTGGTCTCTGAGCTGGATTGGCCAGAGAGAGTTCTGATTCCCATTTTTTGGCGAGGTCTGGCTGGCTATGTTAAAGACGCTCTTGCCACTAGAGAAGTTCCTCCAACATTGGAGGAGCTTATCACTGTGGCAACGAGGATAGACGTACGCCATAAAGAGCGTAAGCTCGAGTTAGGTACCTCTCGACCTACTGGTCTCGACAACTTTGCGGTCTACCTCGGAGAATTCCCCAGTCCCTATGGAATTAGGCAGTACGTCTCCTATACCCCACAAAGCTACTCCCCCAGTTTGCTTTGTATGCCACCGGGTAGGACAGTATGCCAATAAGTGTTCCTCACGTAAGGGATCCTCTCAGGGGAACTCCCAGGTCTAGTGACTGTTAGAGAGGAGTTGCTAGATAAGTCACCTTCACCCTCTAAATTCTTTTTTAAGGGTCATTTGTGTTTTGCTTCTTCCCAACCATTGCCCATTCGGGTATTTGTGGATTCTGGAGCAGATGGCAACTTTGTCTCCTCTGCCTTTGTTTCCAGACATAACATCCCATCCACTATCTTACCTAGTGCTATTCCGGTACGAGTGGTCAATGGTACTATACTCTCAGAAGCAATAACACTGACTGTACCCTTACAAATTATGTCGCGGGCGGGGAGGGGACGCTGCGCTCACCACGCTCGGGTCCGGCACTGCTGCTGCTTCGCTTGCTGCTCGGTGGCTCGAGCGGTGGGCCGGATCCGGGGACTCGAGCAGCGCTCCTCGCCCGTGAGTGAAAAGGGAAATGGTTTTGGGGATTTATTGTCCGTGACGCCACCCACGGTTGTGGTGAGGTTGTGACACCACCGCTGCTCTGGACGGGGATCCCGGGAGCGATTACAGGGAGCAGCTTGGATGTTGTTTTTCCCCTACGTGGGTAGGGGGGTTGGTTGTCCCGGGGCCCAGTGAGGGAGGAATGGCAGGTGGGTTACGGGGCCTGGTGAGGTGCAGGGTCGCGGGGGCAGCACGGTGCCGCACGGCACAGTGGTACTCACTCAGCCAATGATGAATGCAAAGTCTCCGGTAAAACAAACAAGAAAGAAGAAATAACGTTTGGAACTCCATTCTATGTCTGAACTGGGTAACCGGTAAAACAAACGGCTGGATGGACGGGTCCCACAGATGGCTGCGGTGGTTCTTCTCCCGGTAGGTTGGCGGTGACTGCCTTTCCCTGCACCTGTGTTATGTTCTCGGTTCTGATGGCTTCCCACCGGTAACCCGCTCCCCAGCTTGGATTGATGCTGAGGGAGCCCCTTTTGCCCGCAGGCTCTGGTCCTGGGAACTGTAGCCTTGGCGGTGACTGTATTTCCCTTCACGGTTTGAGCGGTTGCCTTCAATCGGGTCTTGACTCCTGGGAAACCCCGGAGGTTCCCTTTGCTAACGGATTTAACCGGTTTTACGGCGACTCCAAGCGTGGTCGGGGTCCGTAGGCTCTGCCGAATGGTGCTGGCTTCGCTCCCCGATCCGGTACCGGCGGGCCACCGCCCGTCCCCGGTTCTTACGGTTCACGTCAATCAGCCCCTCCTGCAGACGGTCACCACCGTCTGCCAACCTTGCTGTATGTGCCCGGGCCACGCACCCGGACACGGTCAGTCTGCTCCACTACCACTTCACTCTCCTCTCTCCAAACTCCTCCGAACTCCTCTCCTTCTCTGAACTCTACTCAACTCTCTCTGACCTCCTTTTCCCATCTCCAGGACTGTGAACTCCTCGGTGGGTGGGGCCAACCACCTGGCTCCACCCCCTGGTGTAGACATCAGCCCCTGGAGGGAGGCAACAAGGATTTTCGTCTGACCTAGATGTGCCTAGCCGGGGTGTGGGGTGTGTTGTTGCAGTACCTGTGACGTCCTGGCTTGTCCAGGGCGCCACACTTACCTTACCGCATGGTCACTCTGAGGAGATCTCGTTTCTCGTGTTACCTGAGAGTACTGACGACGTGCTCTTAGGCTTACCCTGGTTGCGTCTGCACTCGCCTTTGATAGATTGGCGGTCTGATGGTATTATCAGATGGGATGCAGGGTGTCAGTTTCATTGGCTATCCAAAACATCCAAGACAGTGTCTACCATCAAGACCCCTGACATCTCCTCTCTACCTACTCCTTACCTGGAGTATGCAGACATTTTCTCCAAGCAGGGATCCGAGAGACTTCCTCCTCACAGACCCTACGATTGCGCCATAGACCTCATTCTGGGTGCCATTCCACCTAAGGGCACAGTTTACCAGCTTTCTTTACCCGAGTCTGAGGCTATGGCTGCTAGTGCTTACATCAAAGAGAGCCTAGAGAAGGGGTTTATTCGCAAATCCGTTTCCCCCGCAGGAGCAGGGTTCATTTTTGGGCGCAAAAAAGAGGGTGATTTGCGACCATGTATAGATTACAGGGGGCTCAATGCCATTACTGTGAAAATAAGTATCCCCTACCTCTTATTGCAGAGCTCTTTGATAGACTCCGAGGTGCTCACATCTTTACCAAGTTAGATCTGCGTGGGGCTTATAACCTGGTACGCATCCATGAGGGAGATGAATGGAAGAGCGCATTTAATACCAGAGACGGTCACTATGAGTACCTGGTTATGCCCTTTGGTTTATGCAACGCCCCAGCAGTCTTCCAAGACTTCGTAAATGATGTGTTTTGAGACCTTCTACTGTCATCTGTCGTCTATCTGGATGACATATACATTTTTTCTCCCGATCTCGAAACGCACCGGCAGGATGTGATTTAAGTGCTTTCTCGGCTAAGGGAGCATTCATTATTCGCAAAGCTCGAGAAGTGCGTCTTCAAGCAAAGGTCGGTCTCCTTCTTGGGATATATTATCTCCCATGAGGGCTTGGCGATGGATCCCGTTAAGGTGTCTGCAGTGCAGGAATGGTCTGAACCTAGGTCTCTCAAGGCGGTACAGAGATTCCTAGGGTTCATTAACTATTACCGGCAATTTATTCCCCACTTCTCCACCCTAGTCGCTCCTTTGGTGGCCCTGACCAAAAAGGGAGCAAATCCCAAGGTTTGGTCGGCTGAGACTACACAGGCGTTTGTCTCTGTCAAGTCTTATTTCTGTAGTGCGCCTGTTCTCCAGCGACCTGATAAGAACAAACCATTTATCATGGAGGTGGACGCATCCTCTGTGGGAGCCGGGGCTGTGCTGTTTCAAAAAGATACCAACGGGAGGAAAAGACCCTGTTTCTTTTTTGCCAAGACTTTCTCTCCAGCAGAGAGAAATTATGCCATTGGGGACCGAGAACTTCTTGCCATGAAATTGGCTTTTGAAGAGTGGCATCATCTGCTTGAGGGTGCTAGACATGCTGTCCAGGTTTTTACTGACCATAAAAACCTTACTTACCTCCAGACGGCACAACGTCTAAACCCTCGACAGGCACGTTGGGCCTTGTTCTTTTCTCGGTTTCATTTCACGGTACATTTTCTCTCCGGAGACAAGAACAATAAGACAGATGCACTCTCGCGGTCCATGGAGTCTACTCATGAGGAAGATGATGTTCCTCGCCTTATCTTACCATCTCAGGCATTTCACACCCTTTCTCCAGTGACTCTTGACCAAATACCAGCTGGGAGGACCTTTGTACCTCCACCAGGGCTCATACTCCTAAGCTTGGTGGGCATTTCGGTGTCAGGCGGACGCAAGAGCTAATCGAGAGATGGTACTGGTGGCCTAATCTGGCTAACTAAGTCAGGAGGTACATTCATTCTTGCTATTCCTGTGCACAAAACCGTCCTTCACGTCAGAGACCGGCTGGTCTTCTACACCCACTGCTCGTACCTGATAGACCTTAGGAGGTTGTGGGAATGGATTTTGTAGGAGAACTCCCATCCTCACAAGGCCACCGTTTCATCTGGGTACTCTCTGATCACTTTTCACGAATGGTACATCTGGTTCCTCTGCGTGGTCTTCCCTCATCTAGGGTCTTGGCCAGACTCTTTAGCCAGCACATCTTCAGATTGCATGGGATGCCTGATCGCATAGTAAGTGACAGGGGTCCTCAGTTTGCATCTCAGTTTTGGCGTGACTTTTGCAGCCTCTTGCAGATTGAGTTAAACATCTCTTCAGCCTATCATCCCCAGACTAACCAGACATTAATTACGTACCTTAGTCATTTTGTTTCCGCACACCATAATGATTGGTCTTCACTCCTTCCTTGGGCAGAGTTTGCCCTTAACAACTCTTTGACTGAGGCTACGGGTCAAACCCCTTTTGTCCTTAACAATGGACAACATCCCCGGGTCCCTATCCCTTTTCCTGCCACTACTCCCACTCCTCTGGTTTCTGATTGGGCGACTAACGCCAGAAATGTATGGAATAATGCCCAAGCGGCTATTCAAGCGGCCAAGGACTGCATGAGACCGAGGGCTGATCGTCTCCGTCGCCCGGCACCGGTGTATTCCCCAGGCGACTTTGTTTGGCTCTCCGCCAGGAACATCAAAGTCAGAACGGGGTCGGCCAAGTTTGCTCCACGCTACATGGGTTCCTATGAGGTTCTCCGGCAAATAAATCCGGTAGTGTACCAGTTGAAGTTACCATCACATCTTCGAATCCATGACAAGTTTCATGTCTCCCTATTGAAACCTGCTATTCTCCCTCATGCTAGGGATGAATCTTCTCCATCTTCTGACTCGTCCCGAACCGACTACCCTGTACGGGCTATTGTTGGCGTTAAACATGTACGAGGTCACAGGTTTTTCTTAGTTGATTGGGAGGGTTATGGTCCGGAACACCGGTCTTGGGAGCCGGAGGAGGCTATTAATGCTCCTGACCTCATAGCTGCTTACCTGCGCCGCCGGGGGGGGGGCTCTAGAGGGGGGGTACTGTTACGGCCCCTGGGTCTGTTGCTCCACGTTCCCCTTCTTCCCCTTCTGCTTCTCGTTTGCGTCGTTCCAGTCGTTTGGGAACTTCTTAGCTTCAGTCCCAATTTTGAGCTACTGAGCATGCTCACGGACTTAGTCATTTCTGAGGCTAAAGGTGTACTCTGTTCTGAGCATGTCTGCAATGTGGCATTACATGATTGGCCGTGGGTGATGTCACAAATGATGCAGGGATCACATGGTCCTCGGCATGTGACGTGGCATTACATGATTGGCCGTGTATGATGTCACAGATGATGCAAGGATCATATTTTCCTCGGCATGTGACGTGGCATTACATGATTGGCCGAGGGTGACGTCACTTCTGTCGTTGCTTGTTACTATTGGCCCAGGGTTGTTCCTGTTAATTATCCTCCATCTTGTGGGCGGAGCCAAGTTTATAAAGGGCCCTGGAGCCCGCCTCTCGGTGCTCAGTCGTTACATGTGCTTGTGTGGGAGTAGACGCTCCATGCGAGTCTGCATAATATACCCGCTTCCCATGCTTTAGGGGAGTCGGGCTAGGTAGGAACCTCTCCCCCTTCGCTCCTGTTTACTCTCTGCGGATAGCATAGAGAGTTCCCTGGCTCCTTATAGTGCAGTTAGCACATGGGGCTTGGACAGGGACTTGCACTTGAGCCATTTCAGAGAAAGCTATTGTTCTCTGTTCTCAGTTGCCATATTACATTTCCTCTATGAGCATAATAGAGGTTAGTTCTTAGGTTTGCCTGTGACCATTAACAGGAGACCTGTGCATTCTCTCCTTACCTAGGAGCTTTGTTTATGCTTTGCTAATTTACTAGCTTACTTCTGTGAAGTAACAGAGGTATTTCCTATTCGTATGGGGCAGTCGCCCTAACTTATTTGCTATCACATATTAGTTTATGCTAATACGGTACTCGCTGTGAGTTAAACAGGGTGTGTCGTACTAGTCCTTGTGTTGCTGTGAAGTAACAGGAACAAGTACTACTTCTGTGGTACAGACACCCTTTTCTGCTGTCACTAGCAGCAGTTGCATGGTGGGCCCTGACTGCCTGTTACTCGTAATTAGTTATTGTGAGGTAAATCCGGAGATATGACGATAAATCATGATATTCAAGTATGTCAGGAAGCCCTCTCCTGGTGTCACCCCCCCTTTCCTTCACACAACTGGTTTAGCAACAAATCCCATGGCCATGTCCTGTGATATGGAGATGAGGTGGTGTGGGAACAATGGACACAGGATGACTCCCTGCCGTCACCCTGTAACAAGAGTTGTATCTCATTAGCAAGGCTATGGAACTAGCTAGACAGAACGACTCCAGTAAAAAATGGTTCATATCTCGCAAGCCATATTTCCGATAAATATGGCAACCATAAAAATGGTGTCTCCGCATGTGGACGATGCCGGCACCCCCTTTTTATGGGAGCAGGACATTGGGAAATGCCCCAGGCGTGATATCAGCCAATGGGGAACTGGCAGACAGGTCATGAGTCCCCTCGTTCTGTAGCTAAATTCATAACTGTCACAATGAGAGCATTGGCGTCCGCCTACGACGCTCCCAGGCAAAGTTATGGCCAATATCCCCTTTGCTGGATAATTCTGATCCATGCAGGGGGAGTGGCAGTGCTTCCCTCTGAGGTCACTAAGGTAGGAGGGGACCTGGACCTGCCCAGGTTGATAACCCTACTTCGGCCATTTTCCAGTGTTCTTCTGCTCGGGGGCCTGGTTGGGAAAGACCTGTGAGGGAGTTCCTGGAAACCTGGTCTACAGCGCCCCCCTGTGGCCAGACGCAACAAGGTAACTGCTGGAACTGTGTATGCCTGTTTGTAACCCATGCTTTGATTGTAACTGTACTCTGACATATGTATATTCTGTAGATTCCCTATTGTATATATTGTAGTTCTAGTGTGCTTTAGGCTGATTAAATTATATAATTAATCTTGGGCTGTTCTGTTATCTCGATCTTGAATCCCACGTCTGTGTGTTCGGCTAATAGTTACCGTAAATCGGTTGGTGGCAGCGAATTGTGCCAAGGATTATTGTGGGGAGGCCAGTGAGATTCGGGGAGATTTTATATATTCCGCCCGCGGAGGTCGGGGGAATATATACCTTACTCTCACCGGGGACCCTTCAATAATCGGCATAAGTAGTATAGCGGCCTCCTTGCTTATTGTCGGGCAATTCCATAATTGGCCTGACTATAAGAGGGGCGCTAGAGAGCGCGTCACGTGCTCTGTCTGTCGGTCGGGAGGTATAAAGGAGGGGTGACCCCCACTTGTTACCCCCCGATTGTGACGTACTGGTAGCCAGCGCGGGGGATTTCTGAGTGACCCCCCCGGTGGTTTGTGACATATTGGTGGCAAGCGGTGGGATCGAGATAATAGTGTGTGTGAGTGTGAGACCCATACTCCCAGACACTAAAGACTGCCTGCAGCAGCTGTGGCTGCTGGGGTCTTCAGACTAGCTCAACACTAGAGTGTCAGAGTGCAGATACTGTAAGGTGTGTGGAGGCATCAGGTGTCAGTTCTGTGTCAGTGACCAAAAGTCTGCAAGAATGGCTGATGGCACCAGGAGCAGAGCTATGCAACTGGCCAATGCTAAGGCAGGAGCCGAAGAGAGGGAGGACGGTGCTGTGGACAGCAATGAGGAGGTTGCCCACGAGTCCTCCAGGAGCTCGACGCCAGAAAACCGTTCTGCAGAGGACATTGCACAACCTAGCAATTATGGACAAGATGAGGAGCAGCTCACCCAAGGGTCCTCAACGAGCCAGATGCCAGCCCTCCGCTCTGCAATGGACAGTGAAGCACCAGGCTCCGCAGCGGGCCGCAGATCACCACGTGCCATTCCACCGAGCCTGGGAGGCTCGGATAGCCTTCTTCAAATGGCTATGGCCCTTCTCCAGGCTGGAGACCAGAAGGGCTACAAGGAACTCCTGGCAGAGCGCAGGGCAGAGCGGCAGGCAGCGCGTGATGCTGAGGCTGCGGAGCGGCAAGCAGCGCGTGAAGAGCGCCAGGCAGAGCGTGAGGCTGCGGAGCGACAGGCAGACCGTGACTACCAGCTGCATCTAGCCAAGCTCCAGCCCTCATCAGCCACACGTGTGACCTTCAAAACACCAAACTTCCAAAGGTCCGTGTTGAGGACTTCCCAGTGCTGGAGAAGGATGGAGACTTGGACTCTTTCTTGACTGCTTTTGAACGGACTTGCTTGCAGCACCATCTGGACAAGGACCAGTGGGCCAAATACCTGACCCCCCGTTTAAGGGGTAAGGCCCTGGATATCCTTGGGGACTTGCCTGCTGAGGCAGATCAGGGCTACGACACCATCAAGCGGGCCCTGATCCAACAGTACAACCTCACTCCAGAGTCCTACCGCAAGAAGTTCCGGAGCCTACAGAAGGGACCAAAGGACTCCTGGGCTGACCACCGGCGGGCACTTGCCCGAGCTGCCGACCACTGGACCCAAGGCCTGCAGCTTTCCACCGGACCGGAGATCCTGGACTTGTTCATCACGGAGCAACTCTTGTGGAACTGCCCTGAGGATCTCCGCCAGTTCATCCGAGACCAGAAGCCAAAGGGGTCCACGGCTACAGCTGCCCTTGCCGATGACTACACCAACAACCGGGCCCCTGAGGCCAGGAGAGCGGCCACCAGCAGCACCTGGAGAGGGGGTAAGATGAATTCTGCGACTGCCCCACCTGCCCCTAGACTGCAGGGGGTGTCCCCCTCAACTCCCCTCTCCAGGCCCGTGGCAGAACCAAGACGGTGCCACCAGTGCAACCTACCTGGACACTTCAAGGCCATGTGCCCTCAGCGTCCCAAGGCCCCGGCTCCGTCCCCGTCCCAAGGGCCGCCCAAGGTGTATTGTGTGGGTGGGGGTGGTGGTAGGTCCCTGGACAGCTTCCAACCTGTCACCGTCGGCCGGTCTGTGACCATAGGACTGCGAGACAGCGCCTCGGAGGTGACTCTGGTGCGGCCTGAGATGGTGTCCCCCCAAGACTTGATCCCTGGAAAAACCCTCGCTGTCTCCGGGATTGGAGGCATTGACCCGGCGCTGCCTGTTGCTGACATTTATGTGGACTGGGGCGCAGGGCGAGGGGTGAGGGAGGTGGGGGTAACTGATCGGATCCCCGCAAACGTGCTACTTGGGACAGATTTGGGGCAGATAACCTCCCAGTTCGGGCCCCAACCAAGGGCTGAACCTTCAGCCAGTACTGACATGACTCCTGACAATGTTAATGTGTTATCTATGAATGATGTAAGGGAGGAGGGAGTGAACTCTGATATTTCTGCTTGCACAGACACCATAGACACACACGCAGCTGCAGCTGTGACAGGAGGGGAGGGGGTCAGAGAAAGGTGTGACAATGCCTCTACAAGTAACCAGCCTGTGAGCTGGGATCTGTTGCCCTCTGCAGGGATAAGCAGAGAGCAGGGTGCTGCAGGGGGAGGACCAGTGTGTGGGGTGGGGGCTACCACAGCAAATGTGGGGTCCCCAGAGATTTCACAGCGGGGTTCTGTTGCTGCAGGAGGGGAACAGGCAGGTGAGATTGGGGCCGGTCCAGGAGCGGAAGTGCTCCCAGGTAAGATCTCGGTGCATGGTTCCCCCACAACCGGGGTGTCAGGAAGCCAGGTAGGTCTGCCTGAACCGGCGACTTGGTCAGGAACGGAGGAGGAGCAGGCACGACCCACGGTCGCAGCGGCGGTGGCCGCTGTCACCCGCAGTGGGAGTGCTGGAAGCCAAGGGGCCTCCCAGAGGTCCGATAGCTCTTCCCCTTCTGACCAAGTGGCAGCCGAGTCAGGTGGAGGCCAGGACACAGGTCCCGGGGTACTGACTGAAGATGTGACAGTCTCGTCGATTCTGGCCACATCTAGTCAGGGGTTTCAGGCAGCGTTAGAAGCTGACGACAGCCTGAAAGCTCTTAAGGAGCAGGCGGCACAGCCTCCCTCGGACTCGGACCCGGAGCGAGTGGTCTGGGACCAAGGACGGCTGTACCGGGCCACGGTCCAGCAGGGTTCACCGGAGGCGTGGCCCAGGGACCGACAGTTGGTGGTACCCTATCCGTTCCGGACGGAGTTGTTGCGGATCGCACATGAGATTCCGATGGCCGGACACCTAGGGATCGCTAAGACCAAGGCCAGGTTAAACCAGCATTTCTACTGGCCAAAAATGGGGGCCGATGTGGCTGCCTACTGCCGTTCGTGTGAAACCTGTCAGAGAGTGGGGAAGGCGGGGCCACACCCCAAAGCCCCACTAGTATCTCTGCCAATCATCGATGAGCCTTTCAGGAGGGTGGCTGTGGATCTGGTCGGCCCGCTGGCCATCCCCAGCAGCTCCGGGAAACGCTTCATACTGACGGTAGTGGACTATGCCACCCGGTACCCAGAAGCAGTGGCCTTGTCGTCCATTCGGGCTGACAAGGTGGCCACCGCATTGCTGGAGATTTTCTCCCGAGTGGGTTTTCCCCAGGAAATGCTCACTGACCGGGGGACCCAATTCATGTCCCAGCTGATGGAGGCCCTCTGTAAGCAAGTCCAGGTGCGACATCTGGTGGCCAGCCCGTACCATCCACAGACTAATGGCCTGTGCGAGCGGTTCAATGGCACCTTAAAGCAGATGCTTAAGATGTTGGTCGACTCCCATGGGCGTGACTGGGAGCGGTATCTCCCACACCTGTTATTTGCTTACCGGGAGGTTCCACAGGCCTCAACAGGATTCTCACCGTTTGAGCTCCTGTACGGGCGACGTGTGCGGGGCCCCCTGGCTCTGGTGAAAGAGGCTTGGGAAGGGGATTTGGCCACCCCTGGAGTGTCGGTTATCGAGTATGTCATGCGCTTCCGGGACAAAATGCAGGCCTTGACGCAACTGGTACACGACAATATGGCTCAAGCCCAGGCCGATCAGAAGCGTTGGTACGACCAGAACGCTTGTGAGAGGACCTACCAAGTGGGTCAAAAGGTGTGGGTACTGGTCCCCGTACCACAGGACAAGCTTCAGGCAGCCTGGGAAGGCCCATACCTCGTTTACCAGCAGCTCAACCCTGTAACGTACCTGGTCACCCTGGACCCTGCCCGTGGAAGGCGGAAGCCCTTCCATGTGAACATGATGAAGGCACATCATGAGCGGGAGGCATGTGCGCTCCCCGTGTGCAACCTGCCCGAGGAGGGAGAAGCGGAAACCCTCTTGGATATGCTAGCCCAGGTTAGGGCAGGCGGATCCATTGAGGATGTGGAGGTTGGCCACCAGCTCTTGGAAGACCAACGGTCCCAGCTGTGGGCCACCCTCCTCCCCTTCCGGGTGTTGTTTACCAACCAGCCCGGAAGGACTGACTTGGCTGTCCATCACGTGGACACTGGGGATCATCCCCCGATCCGGCGTTCAGCATATCGGGTCTCCCTGGAGGTGCAGCAACACATGCGCCAGGAGATTGACGAGATGCTGAAGCTGGGGGTGATCCAGGCATCCAACAGCGCTTGGGCCTCGCCTGTAGTCCTCGTCCCTAAGAAGGACCGAACCACTCGGTTCTGCGTGGACTACAGGGGGCTCAATGCGGTCACGGTCGCCGATGCGTACCCAATGCCACGCATCGACGACCTGCTCGATCAGTTGGCCGGGGCTCAGTACCTGACCATCATGGATCTGAGCCGGGGATATTGGCAGATCCCCCTGACTCGCAAGGCCAGGGAACGCTCTGCCTTTATTACCCCATTTGGACTGTACGAGTCCACGGTGATGCCATTCGGGATGAGGAATGCCCCTGCCACTTTCCAGCGGATGGTCAACACCCTGCTCAAGGGACTTGAAGGGTACGCGGCCGCGTACCTGGATGACATTGCCGTCTTCAGTCCCACCTGGGAGGACCACCTAGAGCATCTAGCACAGGTGCTCAGGCGGATCCACCGGGCAGGTTTGACCATCAAGCCGGGAAAGTGTCAGCTGGCCATGAGCGAGGTCCAGTACCTCGGTCACCGGGTAGGCGGGAGAACACTGAAGCCCGAGCCTGAGAAAGTGGAGGCCATCGCATCCTGGCCCACCCCCAGGACCAAGAAGCAGGTGATGTCCTTCTTGGGGACCGCTGGGTACTATAGGAGGTTTGTTCCATGCTATAGTAGCCTGGCAAAGCCCTTGACGGACCTCACCAAGAAGAAGCTGCCCTCTGCAGTCGATTGGACAATGGACTGCGAGACAGCCTTCCAGGCCCTAAAGGACGCCCTGTCCAGCCCGCCCGTGCTACAGGCAGCCGACTTCACGCGGCCGTTTGTAGTACAGACCGACGCCAGTGACTTCGGCCTCGGTGCGGTGCTCAGCCAGGTGGACTCTGCGAGCCAAGAGCACCCAGTCTTGTACCTGAGCAGGAAGCTGTTACCAAGGGAAGTTGCCTATTCCACGATGGAGAAGGAGTGCCTGGCCATAGTGTGGGCCCTGCAGCGTCTGCAACCCTATCTATACGGGCGCCACTTCATCGTGGAGACGGACCACAATCCCCTCAGCTGGTTGCACACCGTCTCTGGGACGAATGGGCGATTGTTGCGATGGAGCCTTGCGCTCCAGCAATACAACTTCACCATTCGCCACAAAAGGGGCCGTGACCACGGTAACGCAGACGGGCTGTCCCGACAAGGAGAGGTCGCGGACGGGCGCACGGGGGAACACCGGAGTGTGCTGCCCCCTAGCGCCCTCAAAAGGGGGGAGGTGTGAGGTAAATCCGGAGATATGACGATAAATCATGATATTCAAGTATGTCAGGAAGCCCTCTCCTGGTGTCACCCCCCCTTTCCTTCACACAACTGGTTTAGCAACAAATCCCATGGCCATGTCCTGTGATATGGAGATGAGGTGGTGTGGGAACAATGGACACAGGATGACTCCCTGCCGTCACCCTGTAACAAGAGTTGTATCTCATTAGCAAGGCTATGGAACTAGCTAGACAGAACGACTCCAGTAAAAAATGGTTCATATCTCGCAAGCCATATTTCCGATAAATATGGCAACCATAAAAATGGTGTCTCCGCATGTGGACGATGCCGGCACCCCCTTTTTATGGGAGCAGGACATTGGGAAATGCCCCAGGCGTGATATCAGCCAATGGGGAACTGGCAGACAGGTCATGAGTCCCCTCGTTCTGTAGCTAAATTCATAACTGTCACAATGAGAGCATTGGCGTCCGCCTACGACGCTCCCAGGCAAAGTTATGGCCAATATCCCCTTTGCTGGATAATTCTGATCCATGCAGGGGGAGTGGCAGTGCTTCCCTCTGAGGTCACTAAGGTAGGAGGGGACCTGGACCTGCCCAGGTTGATAACCCTACTTCGGCCATTTTCCAGTGTTCTTCTGCTCGGGGGCCTGGTTGGGAAAGACCTGTGAGGGAGTTCCTGGAAACCTGGTCTACAGCGCCCCCCTGTGGCCAGACGCAACAAGGTAACTGCTGGAACTGTGTATGCCTGTTTGTAACCCATGCTTTGATTGTAACTGTACTCTGACATATGTATATTCTGTAGATTCCCTATTGTATATATTGTAGTTCTAGTGTGCTTTAGGCTGATTAAATTATATAATTAATCTTGGGCTGTTCTGTTATCTCGATCTTGAATCCCACGTCTGTGTGTTCGGCTAATAGTTACCGTAAATCGGTTGGTGGCAGCGAATTGTGCCAAGGATTATTGTGGGGAGGCCAGTGAGATTCGGGGAGATTTTATATATTCCGCCCGCGGAGGTCGGGGGAATATATACCTTACTCTCACCGGGGACCCTTCAATAATCGGCATAAGTAGTATAGCGGCCTCCTTGCTTATTGTCGGGCAATTCCATAATTGGCCTGACTATAAGAGGGGCGCTAGAGAGCGCGTCACGTGCTCTGTCTGTCGGTCGGGAGGTATAAAGGAGGGGTGACCCCCACTTGTTACCCCCCGATTGTGACGTACTGGTAGCCAGCGCGGGGGATTTCTGAGTGACCCCCCCGGTGGTTCGTGACAGTTATAATACCAGGCAGCCCAGTAACAGAAGACTACTGACTTGACAGATGTCCAGAAGGCAGTCATTGACACACTCCACTAGGAGGGTAAGCCACAAAAGGTCATTGTTAAAGAAGCTGGCTGTTCACTGAGTGCTGTAACCAAGCATATTAATGGAAAGTTGAGTGGAAGGAAAAAGTGTGGTAGAAAAAGGTGCACAAGCAACCGGGATAACCGCAGCCTTGATAGGATTGTTAAGAAAAGTCCATTCAAAAATTTGGGGGAGATTGACAAGGGTTGGACTGCTGCTGGAGTCAGTTCTTCAAGAGCCACCACACACAGATGTATCCAGACCAGGACATGGGCTACAAGTGTCACATTCCTTGTGTCAAGCTACTCATGACCAATGGACAACACCAGAAGCGTCTTACCTGGGCCAAGGAGAAAAAGAACTGGACTGTTGCTCAGTGGTCCAAGGTGTTTTGTTCAGATTAAAGTAAATTTTGCTTTACATTTGGAAATCGCGGTCCCAGAGTCTAGAGGAAGAGTGGAGAGGCCACAATCCAAGCTGCTTGGATGGTTTCGGGAGCCATGTCATCTGCTGGTGTAGGTCCACTATGTTTTATCAAGACCAAAGTCAGCGCAGCCGTCTACCAGTAAATTTTAGAGCACTTCATGCTTCCCTCTGCCAACAAGCTTTTTGGAGAGGGAAATTTCATTTTCCAGCAGGACTTGGCACCTGTCCACACTGCTAAAAGTGCCAATACCTGGTTTACTAACCACAGTATCACTCCATACAGCCCCCACTGCAGCCAGAACAGTCCATACCGCAGCCAGCACAGCCTCTACCGCAACCAGCAGAGCCCCCAACACAGAAAGCACAGCCTCTATTGCAGGCAGCACACCCCCACGGCAGCCAGCACAGCCTCTACTGCAGCCATCACAGCCCCCACCGCAGCCAGTACAGCCTGTACTGCAGCCAACACAGCCCCCACCGCAGCGAGCACCGCCTCTACTGCATCTAGCACAGCTCCCACCACAGCCAGCACAGCTCCCACTGCAGCCAACACAGCCCCCACCGCAGCCAGCACAGCCTCTACTGCAGCCAGCACAGCTCCCACCGCATCCAGGACAGCCCCCACCGCAGCCAGCACAGCCTCTACTGAAGCCAGCACAATGTCTACTGCAGCCAGCACAGCCCCCTCCGCAGCCAGCACAGCGTCTACTGCAGCCAGCACAGCCCCCACCACAGCCAGCACAGCTCCCACCGCAGCCAACACAGCCCCCACCGCAGCCAGCTCAGCCTCTACTGCAGCCAGCACAGCTCCCACCGCAGCCAGCACAGCCCCCACCGCTGCCAGCACAGCCTCTACTGCAGCCAGCACAATGTCTACTGCAGCCAGCACAGCCCCCACCGCAGCCAGCACAGCCTCTACTGCATCTAGCACAGCTCCCACCACAGCCAGCACAGCTCCCACTGCAGCCAGCACAGCCTCTACTGCAGCCAGCACAATGTCTACTGCAGCCAGCACAGCCCCCTCCGCAGCCAGCACAGCGTCTACTGCAGCCAGCACAGCTCAAACTGCAGCCAGCACAAGCCCCACCGCAGCCAGCACAAGCCCCAGCGCAGCCAGCACAGCCTCTACTGCAGCCAGCCAAGCCCCCACTTCAGCCAGCACAGCCTCTACTGCAGCCAGCACAGCCTCTGCTGCAGCCAGCACATCACCCATTCTCCACCTCCTAAGATATATTCGCATTATAAGATGCACCCCTCATTTTCCTCCCAACTTTTCTGTAGAAATACAGTCATTAACATATCATGATTCTTGTCATATGATTAACCAGACCCCATTTTCTGATCACTTTTAACTTAAGCTTTTACACAGGTACTAAAAATGGTGCAATAAATTGTATAAAACATTAATAAATTTGGTTTAGGCATTTACAACAATGAAATATTGTAATTTGCGGCAATTTTTTTTAAAAATTTTTTTTTTACAATGCAATAAATGTCCCCCCCAAAGCTTATTAAAAAGTTAGAGAACTTTCATTTATATGGTAATTAAACTTTATTTATGCAATATCAGTAAATCTCTTTAATGTGGGTTGCTCAGTCCGCACTTGCAAGGAGCTCTGTTTTGGGAGATTTATATGGTACCAGCTTAGCAATAATGGTATAATAATAATAATGGATTTTGCACATTCCTATCCTTGACTGAACTAGCAGTAATTAATTTCTCCATTTTCCGTGCATTGTGTAAATAGTGAGTCATTCCTGAGTAAGTGCACGGTATTGAAGAAGCGCCATGCAGTAGAGTTTGTCATGTGTTTGCAATTGAGGATGTAGGGGCTTCGTTGATTAATGAACCTCTAACAGCAGCTGTCCGTCAGACCTACAGGGACATAAGGAACAATCTTCCTGGTCAGTTCAACTCTGCTTTTAGAATATGTTTTTTGGCAATGGTGGACTATAGCAGTTGTGTAACCACAAGTTCATAGTTGGCTATGTCTCACAGTCTCATTTTTGGCACTATGTCCTATGACTGATGCAATTCATTTTAATATGGAATTATTAGGACAGATGCCTCATGTTTTTGTTGTAGGGTGATCCCAAAGGCTTTATATGGAATCAAAAAAGCCCCATTTAGGATCATAGCTGGGGAAAACATGCTCATCAGGTGCTGTGTACCAGATAGGGTATTACCAAGCCACATTTCTTTGGTATTTAGATACATCACGGTTTTACCACCACAAAAAGAAGATTGCCACGGGATCCTTATTAGCTACTATTGCTGCTCTCTTTATGGTTACGCCCATGAGGAACCTGCTTTTTGGATAGTTTAGACCCTCTGTCATGATTCACCTTTGGCTCTGATCCTTGCAGAGCCATTGGGTTTTGTCTGTTGCTCAGTTGTTTGTATTCCTGGGGTTCTTGACAGTGGGCAGGGCTCATTTGGTGCCTCGTTATGGTAATCGCTTTATCCTTGGGCTGTTTCCACCAGAACTTCGCCAGTGATAGTTCCTGCTTTGCAGTGTGCGCTTCTGGTTCCTGTGAGTTCGTTCTGATCCTTGTCCCGCTACCCTGACTCCTCTCCCTGTCCACCACTCCGTCTGTCTTGTCTGTGCTCCCTGACTTTCTGACCCTCAGAAAGCTTGTCTTGCTCCCTCAGTCCTGCTTCCCCCCTTTTGTACTGACGTTCCCCTTGGGCTTCTGAACTCGGCATGCTCTCTGACTACGGTTCTGCTCCCCACCTGTACCTGACGTTACCTCCTGGCTACCGACCTTAGACTTCCATGTGACTTTGGCTTCTCTTCCTCCTTTTGCGCTGATGTGACCTCCTGGCTCTGACTCTCGGCTTGTACATACATTCTGCTACCTCCCCATTTAGATAGTGGTGACATCTAGTGGGCAGCTGCTACATTACACCAAGGAGATCTACATCTCTCCCGTGTACCTGCACCCCCTGGTGGTAGCATTACACCCTCATTATAGTATGGCTGCATTTGGAATAATCCATTTTGTTTTATAATAGAGGATCAAGTGCACAAAATTGGTGTGATCTCATTGAACAATTTTTATATATATATATATATATATATACATATATATATATATATATATATATACTACCGTTCAAAAGTTTGGGGTCACTTGGATATTTCCTTATTTTTGAAAGAAAAGCACATTTTTTTTTTCAATGAAGCTAACATTAAATTAAACAGAAATACACTGTATACATTGTTAATGTGGTAAATAACTATTCTAGCTACAAACGTCTCGTTTTTAATGCAATATCTACCTAGGTGTATAGAGGCCAATTTCCAACAACAACCACTCCAGTGTTCTAATGGTACACTATGTTTCCTAACTGTGTTAGAAGGCTAATGGATGTTTAGAAATCCCTTGAAAACCCTTGTGCAAGTATGTTAGCACAGCTGAAAATAGTTTTATTGATTAGATAAGCTAGCAAACTGACCTTCCTTTGAGCTAGTTGAGAATCTGGAGCATTACATTTGTTGGTTCCATTAAACTCTCAAACTGACCAGAAAAAGAGAACTTTCATGTGAAACTCGACAGTTTATTCTTGTTCTTAGAAATGAAGGATATTCCATGTGAGAAATTGCCAAGAAACTGAAGATTTCCTACAACGGTGTGTACTACTCACTTCAGAGGAGAGCACAAACAGGCTCTAACCAGAGTAGAAAGAGAAGTGGGAGGCCGCGCTGCACAACTGAGCAACAAGACAAGTACATTAAAGTCTCTAGTTTGAGAAATCAACCCTCACAGGTCCTCAACTGGCAGCTTCATTAAATAATCCCTGCAAAACGCCAGTGTCAACGTCTACAGTGAAGAGGCGACTCTGGGATGCTGGCCTTCAGGGCAGAGTGGCAAAGAAAAAGCCATATCTGAGAATGGCTAAAAAAGGGAAAAGATTAATATGGGCAAAAGAACACAGATATTGGACAGAGGAAGATTGGAAAAAAGTGTTATGGACAGGCAAATTTAAGTTTGACGTGTTTGGATCACACAGAAGAACATTTGTGAGATGCAGTACAACTGAAATGTTGCTGGAAGAGTGCCTGACGCCATCTGTCAAGCATGGTGGAGGTAATGTGATGGTCTGGGGTTGCTTTGTTGCTGGTAAAGTGGGAGATTTGTACAAGGTAAAAGGGATTTTGAATAAGGAAGGCTATCACTCCATTTTGCAACGCCAAGTCATACCCTGTGGAAAGCGGATGATTGGAGCCAATTTCATCCTACAACAGGACAATGACCCAAAGCACACCTCCAAATTATGCATGAACTATTTAGGGAAGAAGCAGCAGCTGGTATTCTATGTGTAATGGAGTGGCCAGCCCAGTCACCAGATCTCAACCCTATTGAGCTGTTGTCGGAGCAGCTTGACCGTATGGTGCGCAAAACGTGCCCATCAAGCCAATCCAACTTGTGAGAGGGGGGAAGCATGGGGGAAAATATCTCCAGATTACCTCCGCAAATTAACAGCTAGAATGCCAAAGGTCTGCAAAGCTGGAATTGCTGCAAAGGAGCATTCTGTGCCGAAAGCAAAGTGTGAAGAGAAAATTATTATTTCAAGTAACATTCATTATTTCTAACTTCGTCACTGTCTGGACGATATTTTCTATTCATCATGCAACTCAATAAAAGTATGATTTTTCATGGAAAAGATAAAATTGTCAGCGGGACCCCAAACTTTTGAACGGTAGTGTATGTATATATATATATATATATATATATATATATATTAATTTGCATAATGAAAACTGATGGCTTTTATAGACTACTGACAAGAGCTGCGCTTTTAATATGTAAGGGGAATCTGTCAAGAGAATTTTATGCCTCAAACTAATGCCGTGTATGTACTTGCGCTTTCATGCTGATTAAATCCATATCTTGATTGTAGAAATCCGTTTTGCGGTTGCTGAGAAATCAAGGGTTGAAATCCTATGCAAATGAGCTGCAAGTGTTTTATGATGGGACAAAGCACTTGCAGCGCTCCTGTTCTTCCTTCTCACTATTCCTCGCCCACTGCCTGCCTCCTGTGTCTTACTGACAGGTCACTCATTTCATTGACTTCCTTTTCTTACTGAGATCTCTTGCAAGCTTCTTCAGTGCCTGGAGCAGCCAATGCACAGATCGATACATTTGGTCTTGCAATGTTTTGAGGACATGAACCGTCCCAGGCACCGACAGAGCTTGCAAGAGATCTCAGTAAGGAAAGCAGGTCACTGAAAAAAGAGTGACCTGTTGTCACGGTGGTCTCTTTGCTATATGTGACTTGTGAGAGATCCAGGAATTGAGAGTCATTTCCATTCTTGACTCTCAATGTTAAACATGTTTTCCTTTCCTTTGGCAGTCATAGGGTTAATGTCAGTTTGTTTTCCAAGCAGCTTCTGACTCCTAGTCAGGTGTTTTCGGTTTGGGACCACTCCTAGTCCCTTTATATATCATCTGCTACTAACAGAGGGTGCTGGTTATTATCTTTGCCATTTGGATGCTGGTCCTGGAGGTGGAAGGAGCTGTTTGAAATCCTCTGTTGAAGTTGCTGCGGTGGTTGCAGTCTTGGTGGTAACTGCAGCAGTCTGTTGTTATGTTTCTCTCTGTCTGTCTTCCTTTCCCGGTGTGTTGTTTCAGTGCAGCGGTGAGGCTAGCGTCCTTCACCTACCTACTCCCTAGCCAGAGACTATTGTAGGATCTTTCAGGGTTTCAGGTTCCTGATTGGCAACAGGTGAGGAATCTATATAGGAACTGGCTAGGAGAGCAGGGTACAGCAACAGGTAAGTAGAGGAGATCTCCAACTTCAATCTTACTAACGCTAGGGCCCACTATTGTAAAAGTGTCCCTCCTTGTTTGTCGGGGTGTCACCCCTGTTGGTGTGTGTTTTGGCTCAGGCTGGACAGTCCCCAGTCCATGCTGTGATACCTGTCATTCAGACACAGGAAGTATATGGCGGGTGGGGAACAGGGAATAAGATCAACAGAGCTGCAAGTGCACTGTCACACTCTGAAGAACTTGCAGCTTATTTGCATATTATTTCAACACTAGATTTTTTGAAAACTGCAAAATAGATTTTTGCATTCGAAGTAACGATTTAATCAACATGAAAGCCCTTGTACATATACAGTCATATGAAAAAGTTTGGGCACCCCTATTAATGTTAACCTTTTTTCTTTATAACAATTTGGGTTTTTGCAGCAGCTATTTCAGATTCATATATCTAATAACTGATGGACTGAGTAATATTTCTGGATTGAAATGAGGTTTATTGTACTAATAGAAAATGTGCAATCCACATTTAAACAAAATTTGACTGGTGCAAAGTATGGGCACCTCAACATAAAAGTGACATTAATATTTTGTAGATCCTCCTTTTGCAAAAATAACAGCCCCCAGTCACTTCCTGTAGCTTTTAATGAAGGATCCTGGATGAAGGAATATTTGACCAGTTAAGTTTGATGGTCACCGAGCATGGACAGCCTCTTCAAATCATCCCACAGATTTTCAATGATATTCAGGTCTGGGGACTGGATGGCCATTCCAGAACATTGTAATTGTTCCTCTGCATGAATGCCTGAGTAGATTTGGAGCGGTGTTTTGGATCATTGTCTTGCTGAAATATCCATCCCCTGCGTAACTTCAACTTCGTCACTGATTCTTGCACATTATTGTCAAGAATCTGCTGATAATGAGTTGAATCCATGCGACCCTCAACTTTAACAAGATTCCCGGTGCCGGCATTGGCCACACAGCCCCAAAGCATGATGGAACCTCCACCAAATTTTATTGTGGGTAGCAAGTGCTTTTCTTGGAATGCCGTGTTTTTTTGCCTCCATGCATAACGCCTTTTTGTATGACCAAACAACTCAATCTTTGTTTCATCAGTCCACAGGACCTTCTTCCAAAATGTAACTGGCTTGTCCAAATGTGCTTTTGCATACCTCGGGCGACTCTGTTTGTGGCGTGCTTGCAGAAACGGCTTCTTTTGCATCACTCTCCCATACAGCTTCTCCTTGTGCAAAGTGCGCTGTATTGTTGACCGATGCACATTGACACCATCTGCAGCAAGATGATGCTGCAGGTCTTTGGAGTTGGTCTGAGGATTGTCCTTGACTGTTCTCACCATTCTTCTTCTCTACCTTTCTGATATTTTTCTTGGCCTGCCACGTCTGGGCTTAACAAGAACTGTACCTGTGTTCTTCCATTTCCTTACTATGTTCCTCACAGTGGAAACTGACAGTTTAAATCTCTGAGACAACTTTTTGTATCCTTCCCCTGAACAACTATATTGAATAATCTTTGTTTTCAGATCATTTGAGAGTTGTTTTGAGGAGCCCATGATGCCACTCTTCATAGGAGATTCAAATAGGAGAACAACTTGCAAGTGGCCACCTTAAATACCTTTTCTCATGATTAGATACACCTGCCTATGAAGTTCAAAGCTCAATGAAGTTACAAAACCAATTTAGTGCTTTAGTAAGTCAGTAAAAAGTAGTTAGGAGTGTTCAAATCAAGAAATTGATAAGGGTGCTCATACTTTTGCACCTGTCAAATTTTGTTTAAATGCGGAATGCACATTTTCTGTTAGTACAATAAACCTCATTTCAATCCAAAAATATTACTCAGTCCATCAGTTATTAGATATATGAAACTGAAATAGCTGTTGCAAAAACCCAAATTGTTATAAAGAAAAAAGGTTAACATTAATAGGGGTGCCCAAACTTTTTCATATGACTGTATGTCATTAGTTTGAGTTATAAAAATCCTAAGACACGCTCCCTCTAAGTAAGGTGCCAGGATGTTCCGTATTGAATAATTAGATTTGTATATCTTCCTATATAGATAAAGAACAGTTGTAAGTTCTTTCTCATAACAAGCAAAATTATACAGGACACAGGAACGACATCTACAGAGCAAAAAAAAGGTTTGCCACCGTCATCCAAGGTCTCGGTGTTATGTTGTCCGGTCATCTGTTGAGCGAGGTGCAGGATACAAGGTCAGGGCCATGTGTGCTCATCCTCTTGCCGTAAGTTATTTCGTTGTCCAGCGAAAATACAATTCAAGGTCATTGTAAATGAAGGTTCATGTCACATCTCCACAGTTGTGCAGGAGTGATTCACTTTCACAAGGAAACAGAAAACACCAGCGGAGGATGATTCAGAAGATCATTTGGTTGCAGATACATTTCTGGGTGATGAATGATAATCCGGGCAGTGACTCCCGGTGAATGCCTCCTACTTCTGGGAACAGTTTATTGTAGTGGGGTATCAGCCAACTTGGCAAGTATAGCAAATCCATGTTTTGTGCAGAAAATATGTTCAGAGGCGACTTTATTGCGCTGTTTACTGTACACATACAAAACAGGATATGGAGGAGACTTCCACACAGGAGGCTTTGTACAGATTCAGGAAGAGCATGGCTGATTTTTTTCCAAAAAAAAGCACCACACCTGTCATCAGGATATGTCTGGTATTGTAGCTTATGCCCATTCATTTCAATGAAGCTGGGCTAGAATATCATAAGCAACTCATGGATGAGAGGAACACTGTTGCCATAATTTTGGAGAACTTTTGTTGGACGACTCATATCATACCACGTCTGTACAACTCCTTTAAACTCTACACAATATCCTTCGCATGTTTTGCAGATGTCAGGTGTACGTGTATGTAAGGCCTCTGTCAAAGGTGCGTATTGGCCTCCGTGTTCCGTGTTTATGGCACACGTGTGTTCTCCGTGTGTTATCCGTGATAATGATGGTCAACTGTCCCTGGCATTGCTGTCCGTGGTGCTGATCTTCGGTCTCCGGTCCTGCCGACTCCCCGCTGCTGCTGCTTCCGGCCGCAGTGGAGTGAATATGCGATGAGCATAATGAGCAGGGGTCGGAAGCGAGTGACAGCAGCAGCGGCAGAGACAGGAGGGCTGGAGAAGGTGAGTATAGAAATTCTTTTTATTTCACAAGCACGTGTGTTTTCTCCAGTGCATGTCACATGGATCACATCCGTGCGGGCCGTGTGACACCCATGATGCCGGAGAAAAACGGACATGTCTACAAGTGAAGCACACGTATGCTCCACACACACAGACGGTCCATGGCAAAACACGCACATTGATTTTAATGGGTCTACGTGTGCCTGTGTCTCCGGCACGTGATGAGACGGACCAAACACGTACTGGGGACATGGGCGTGTGAAGGAGGCCTAAGGCTGTGAGACCACGCTGCATAGGGTTTTTTTTGCATTTTTTCATGCATTTTTTTTTGCAGATTTTAATCCATACTGCAAAGAAAAACCACATCCCAGCAAAGTCTATGAGAATCCTGACTTGCTGTGTTCATGTTGCAGATTTTTTCCTTGCAGATTTTGGTGCAGAAAAAAATCTGCAGAATGTCACTTCTTTCAGGGTTTTTTTCTGCAGATATAATCCATGGTAGTGATTGAGCTTGAGCACTGCAGCAAATTTTATCTGTTACTTTGCATCACACATCATGCATCCGGCATGGTGTGTGAGGCTCTCCGTAGCTCAGTAACCTGGGGTGGTCATTGTGAGGACCCAGGATTGCTATGGCAGCGATCAGGTCCATGTGATCTCATTACAGGGACCCGATCACCAGGGAGACGTATGTGAGTCCTCACCCTGCCTCCTGAATGTTGCGATGGCATTGATCACAGCATTCAGGGGGTAATCTACCAGTGAGAGCCAATTAAGCAGTTCATAGGAGATCAATACATATTTAAATCCATTTAAAGCTCCAATAGTGGTTATATATCCTTGTTCATAGTAGAGAGAAGAATGGCTTCAATGAAATTTCAACAAATTCTTGATGGAAACATAACACCATCTGTAAAAAAAAGCTAAAGTTGAAAAGAGGATGACTTCTACAAATGGATAACGATTGTAAACACATGTCAAAATCCAAAATAGACAACCTCAAAAGGCGCAAACTGAAAGTTTTACAATGGCCTCACAGTCACCTGAACATCATTGAAAATTTGTGGCTAGACCCTCATAAGAGTAGTGCATGCAAGATGAGCCAAGAATATTACAGAAATCGAAGATGTCTCCAAGGAAGAGAAATGCAAGACAAGCCAGGAATCTTACAAAACTGGAAGATTTTTCCAAGAAAGAGCAGTACATGCAAGACGAGCCAAGAATATCACAGAACTGGAAGATTTTTCCAAGAAAGAGCAGTGTGGGCGGCACGGTGGCTCAGTGGTTAGCACTGCAGTCTTGCAGCGCTAGGGTCCTGGGTTCAAATCGCACCAAGGACAACATCTGCAAGGAGTTTGTATGTTCCATGATTTTTCCAATAAAGAGCAGTGCATGCAAGAAGAGCCAAGAATATCACAAAACTGGAAGATTTTTTTCCAAAAAAGAGCAGTGTATGTAAGACGAGCCAGGAATCTTACAGAACTGGAAGACTTTTCCAAGGAAGAATGGATGAAAATCCTCAAACAAGAATTGAAAGACTCTTGGCTGGCTACATAAAAAGTGATACTTGCCAAAGAGGGTGCTACTAGATACTAACCATGCAGGGTGCACAAATTTTTGCATCAGCCAATTTTCCTTTTTCGTTACTTTAAAAATGTAAAAGATTAAAATACAAATAACATTTTTACCTAAAATACAAAAGATAATGTGTCATCTTTAACTTTATGCCTTTTAGAGATGATTTCATCTTCAACTTGCTTAACTCTTCACAATAACAGTAATTTTGACCAGGGGTGCCAAAACTTTTGCATGCCATGTATGTGTCTCCATATGAAGCCCAAGTACCTTATTTAAACAGCAAATATGACATTCTTTTATTTTAATATTTGCTAAGGACTTGGCTTGAAATGTAAAATCTCCATTCCGTTATCAAGTTTGGCCTGGCCCTTTAATAGCTCCGATTGAAGACTGTGCATTGAAGAGTCTTAAATAAAGCAAATATTTATAAAATCAGCTGTCTGGACAATTCTTAGAAGTTTCCACATAAATCTTTAACTGCATATCAAAAGTCTGCATTCCTAACCAGTTGACAAAGGAATGTAATTATTGACCTGTTAATTCAAACACATTTACAGAACCTATCGCCGGTATGCTTGCCAAAACAAAATCTACACAAAATAGTGACTTGGCAGCCAAGACAAACAGCTTATCATCAAATATAAGATAATTCATCAAATCGACCAGGCGAGGGAAATTTGGGGATTTTTTTTTCATTAAAGGGAACCTATCATGTCGTTTTTTTTATATTAGACTGCTCCAATGTCTTGTTAGTGATACAGTGTTCCTCAGTAACATATTGTTTTCAAACAAAAGTTCCCCGTATCTAATATAAAAAGCCAAGTGTATGTGTGTGTGTGTGTGTGTGTGTGTGTGTGTGTATGTCCTCTAAAGGAATCCGCACCATCGCATTTGCAATCATGAAATTTTGCAGACACTCCATGTAACTCAGGGAACGTCATAGACTATGTTTTGATGGGAAAATTTAACCCTGTGCTTTACAGTTACTCTCCAAAAAACCTGCCTCCATTAAAGCCAATGGAGCTGCGAGCTAAAGGTTATTAGTAGGAGCTGTGAGTGGTTGCTATAGGAACAAAGGACAGTCATAGTATAAGAAACTTATGTGTGAGGTAATAAGATGTCGGTGGAGAAGGATAGAGACATACAGAAAGAGACAGACAGACATAGGCACAGACAGATTAAGAGGAAGATAGGGAAAGAGACAGAAAGACAGAGACAGACAGGAAAGATACAGAGAGAGAGAGAAAGGCAATCAAAGAGGCAGACAGACACAGACAGGGAAAGAGACAGAGAGAAACAGACAGACAGGGAAAGAGACAGACAGGCAGACAGACACACAGACAGACAGGCACAAACAGGGAAAGAGACAGACAGAGGCAGACAGACCGAGGCAGACAGACAGGCACAGACAGGGAAAGAGACAGACAGAGACAGACAGGGAAAGAGACAGACGGGGAAAGAGACAGACGAGGAAAGAGACAGACAGAGACAGCCGGGGAAAGAGACAGCCGGGGAAAGAGACAGCCGGGGAAAGAGACTGACAGACACAGATAGTGAGAGAGACAGACACAGACATAGAGACAGACACAGACAGACAAAGAGATAGAAAGAGACAGGAAGACAGACACAGAGATAGAGAGAGACAGAGAGACTGATACAGAGACAGACAGAGAGATAGACACAGACAGAGAGACAGAAACAGACAGACAAACATGGATAGAAACAGAGACACACTTGGATAGAGACAGACACAGACAGACAGGGAAAGAGACAGACAGAGAGACAAACACATAGAGACAAAAACACAGACAGACAGAAAGAGACAGACAGAAAGAGACAGACAGAAAGAGACATAGACAGAAAGAAACAGACAGAGACTGGGAGAGAGACAGACAGACAGTTACTATCCCAGGCAACGCCCGGGTACTACAGCTAGTTTATCATAAAAAGACTTTTTATGCTCAAGTAAATGTATTACAGACCTTTTCATTCAGTCATAGGGGTGGTGATTGTCTTCAGTTCAGTCACAGTCAGTCAGGCTGTGTCTGTCAATCCTTGATTAAGACCGCCCACTGGACTCCTAAGCAGAGAAATAGCAAATATACAAATTATTTTCCTACATACTGACATACATAGTCTGCTCAGCTCTTGATCAATATTGTGGTGCACACAGATAGAATCATGACAGGTTACTTTTAATTTGTTGAAAGTTCTGTATCTATAATGTAGTATTACATCACATATCCACTAATTGGGCCAACTTTTAAATATAATCACTACCAGGTGGTAGAGTAGGGCGGGCCGGATGACTAATTGTGCCATTTGAGGCCTTGCCCAGAAGTGTTAAATCATCAGACTTAAATCACATGATGCAACTTTAGAAAGAACTGACACAACTTTACTGGTTTCTCTACTTTTTAGTTAAAATCACACTGGAAAGTAAAACCCATTGTAGAATCTATTTTTTGGGCAATGTCACTGGAATGCTAGTCATTACTTACGGAAAGTAAAGATGGAAGGGTAGTGAGACAAGCCTGGGTCAGGAAACTGGAGGACACGACAGGACACAGGGATTAAGCAGAAACGCAGGCAAGTCACAGGCCGAGGGTCAGAAATCCAGGAGAGTACGTGTTCGATTCAGGGAGCAAAGAGAGACGTGGTCAGGTAATGGTCCGAGGTCAGAAGCCAGGAGGTAAAGAAAAGAACAGGGAGTGGTCAGAGAGGAGTCAATCAACGGTCCAGGGTCAGAAAACTTAAATCAGAACACAAGCACAAACACAAGCCAAGAGCACAACTGCAGAACCAGAGAGTACAACTGGCGAGGTTCTGGGAGAGCATACTTAGTAATGAAGCAGAGCAATTACCAGGAAGGTGGAACACCTGAGTAAAAGCACCTCCCAGAACCTGCATGGAGTCCTGTGCTGTCAAATATCCTCTAAGCTAGTGCTCAAAGAAACACAACAGAGCATCTCTAAATACAAAGTGCTCTGCACAAAAACATGTCAGTGCCGGCTCTGAAGCTCAGGAAGGCGCAGCAAAACATCACCTATGTGCAAGATGCTCTGCACAGAGGTATTGGGACAGTCACTTTATTGATGGTCAAAAAGGTGTAAATATTGATGTTGGCATGCTGGATCAGCAGTATATCTATGACAGGCAATCTAGGGGCATCTGAGGATGGCACTTAGGGGTTTTCTGTGCCAGGCATCCTGGTAGCTTCCAAGGCATTGCATGAGAACATCTATTGCTGGCATTTAGAGAAACATCTTAGTGGCAAGTGCTGTAGTAGTATCTTAGACACTGTGGATGGCACTTTGGGAACATCGTCAATATAGCGGCGACAGGGCCGGAATGCACAACTTACAACCTGTGGACCACATGCACCTGCAATACCCTTCTGTGTGGTTCTCAACCATCTGCATAGTGTCTGGTCTCATATATTTTCTACATCATGCATATCAGACTAGGGACGGCTATTTATTTATCATGTGCTGTGGGGTACATTATTGGGGGTCCACAATTCCAAAATGCATAGAACAATAAAATCAGATGTTTTAACTCATATTGACCTTCAGTGACTTTCTTCTGGCAGCGCGGATTAAACCCATTTCTTCTACCTATGCCACTGATGTCCTGTGTGGTCATTTCTGGAACAGCCACATATTGATTGAATGAGCAAGTCCTGACTCCTGTTAACCTGAAAGGAGTAAATGAAGTGAAAAAATGGCCATGCATGAGTGCTGGGATATTCATTGTAGTTTATAAGAGAAGGGAAATACTTCACTGTTTCAGGATTTGGCACGGGGGTGGACATACCATTGGTGCAACCTGTACAACCGCACAGGGGCCCAAGAGGTAAGGAGGCATTCTATTTGACCATTACTTGTTGCATCCAGTCCTGTGGCTGCTCTCACTTAAGAGAAGACATTTTCTCATATCATTTTCATCTCTCTAAGTAAGGTCTCCAGATTTTTGGGGGTTGTAAATCTCCATGTTTATTATCAGGTTACAGCCAGCTGTTACTGTTGGCAATTAAAGGTTTAGTCAGAGATTAGATGTTCCAAAAGATAAGAACACTCAAGAGGAGTCTTTCTGCCAAATGGTGAAGTATCATCATTAACAATAGCTATACGGTGATAAATTGTAAAAATCTTTCAACTCCGCTCAAAAAAATGAATGAACAATTGTACATCATAACATCACCCCAAAATATTCAAACTGCAGAAATTTCAATCTGTCCAGTTAGGTAATAAAAGTGATTGTGAATGAATGTTACCTGCAGTGGTGCATATGAAAGTAATGACAGGGGCACTGGGGAGGACCAGTAGGGCTATGGTCATGAGCAGCATTTATGCAGCATTTGGTTGGTTAGTTTGGTTAGATCTGTGGTTAGTTCTGCAAGATGTTTGGAACAATCGCCCTGCCGACTTCCTTCAAACCTTGTGTGTAAGTACCTAGAAGAATTGATCCTTTGATGCTACTTTGAAGGGAAAAAACATTTGTATTTTTTTAAAGAATTCTTAATTTACAGCATTTTTCCATACCTGCATAAACATTATGCCCAGTACTATGTGTGTGTGCCTGTCCATCTGTGCATATGTGTAAGTGTGTGTGCATGTGTGCGTGTCCATGTGTGTGTGTGAATGTTTATGTGTGTGCATATTTGTGCGTGTGCATGTGTCTGTATGCGTGTGTTCATGTGTCTGTATGTGTGTGTGTGCATGTGCATGTCTGTGTTCATGTGTGTGGGCATGTATGTTTGTCCACTGCACGTCTGCATATATAATATACTTTTATGTCTATAAACAAACCAGATGACATGAACTGTGATGTGTGCATGAGATTTATGTGCTGTCTGCTGAGCTGAATATTGGCATAAGGCTCATATTTTACAGCCGTGAGCAGTAGGAGTTTTCTCAAAATGTAGACAAACCTGCTGCACTAAGAAGTCTCAGAAATCACTCATATACACTGGCTAACACGGTACAAAGATATATTTTACTTGTATCATATACACGAGTCATTATAGTCAAGGTTTAGAAGAATAAAAAGTCTGGTGACAAAACCACATTCTTGTGCTGTGTACAGTCTGTGCCTTGCTCTGGAAGCGCTGGCTACGCACGCACACTCTACGTCTGACTCCCCGCTTCACCAATTCGCTTTTTTTGCTCCGATGGTTCCTTTCCATAATCACAGAGTCACGTGATACCAGCGGGTTTGTACTACAAGGGGAATGGCACAAATTTGGACAGTTTTCAGATGCCTTAGTATCTCCATGTTTTAAAACTATTTTGCACGTGAAAAATCCAAATGGATATTTAGATGGTTTCCCAGGTCGAAGACTGCAGCCCTGGTCTGTGTTTACAAGGCTGCAACGGCAACCTAGCAACTGTAGCACATGACCACTGCAGGCAATCACAGGTTTCAGCATTCTCTTCCCATCAATATCAAGCTAGCTGCTGAGTTCAGTGATTGGCTGCAGCAGTCACATGCTGTTGACCGCTGAGTTCAGTGATTGGCTGCAGCAGTCACATGCTATAGTCGTGAGGTCACCAATTCAAACAATAAAAAACAAGGTGTAGTGGCGAAAAGGCAGCGCTAAAGCGACAGGAGGGAAAGTAATGCTGGAAAGCACCACATGCATAATATGGGTGCAAGCCTTTGGGTTTTTGCCTAAAGGGTTACCAAGGAAGGGAGGGAGGATGAAAGGAAGGAAAGAAAGGAAGGAAGGAAAGGAAGGCAGGAAAGGAAGGAAGGAAAGGAAAGGAAGGAAGGACGGAAGGAAGGAAAGGAAGAAAGGAAAGGAAGGCAGGAAAGGAAGGAAGGAAAGGAAAAAAAGAAGGAAGGAAAGGAAAGGAAGGACGGAAGGAAGGAAAGGAAAGAAGGAAAGGAAGAAAGGAAAGGAAGGCAGGAAAGGAAGGAAGGAAAGGAAAAAAAGAAGGAGGAAAGGAAAGGAAGGACGGAAGGAAGGAAAGGAAAGAAGGAAAGGAAGAAAGGAAAGGAAGGAAGGAAAACAGAACATAAGTTAAAGAAAAAGAAAGGAGGGAGGGAGAGAGAAGGAAAGAAAGAAAGAAAGAAAGAAGGAAAGAAAGAAAGAAAGAAAGAAAGAAAGATCAGAACCAATCAAACAGCCACATGGGTGTCTGTACCATGATCATTGATCACGGAATCTATATATATAATTGCCTTATTCTGTCTGTCTGTCTGTCATGCTCCAAAATTGTGTCACGGTGACAGTGTCACCGTGACATGTCCTTACGGTGACACAAAGCTGATTGGCCACTGGGTTCGCCATGGCCCCGCCCCCCCACACGGATTGGCCTCTCGCCCCGGCTGCGCCCCCACACGGATTGGCCAGCCGCTCGCCCAGGCTCTGCCCCCCCCCACAGATTGGCCTCTCGCCCCGGCACCCTGCAGGCATTGGCAACTCGCCCACGCCACGCCCCGCCCCCCTCACGCAATAGACGTTAGCTCTCGCCCCCCCCCCCCCCGCATTGCCCGAACTGACACGGTCACGGAGCCACGAATCCCAGGTGAGTACTGTACTCCCCC